>NW_028318359.1:0-245000 GCF_062004578.1 Staurois parvus | reverse complement strand
TGTACTCACTGTATGTACTCATATACTCACAGTATGTACTCATATTATGTACTCACAGTATGTACTCACTGTATGTATTCACTCTATGTATTCACTGTATGTACTCACTGTATGTATTCAAATTATGTACTCATTGTATGTACTTACTGTATGTACTCACTGTATGTACTCACTGCATTTACTCACATTATGTACTCATTGTATGTATTCACTGTATGTACTCACGCTAAGTACTCACACTATGTACTCATTGTATGTACTCACTGTATGTACTCACATTACATACTCATTGTATGTACTTACTGTATGTATTCCCTGTATGTACTCACTGTATGTACTCACTGTATGTACTCACGCTATGTACTCACGCTATGTACTCACACTGTGTACTCACACTGTGTACTCACTGTATATACTCATATACTCACAGTATGTACTCGTTATGTACTCACTGTATGTACTCACTGTATGTACTCACTGTATGTACTCACTGTATGTACTCACTGTATGTATTCAAATTATGTACTCATTGTATGTACTCACTGCATTTACTCACATTATGTACTCATTGTATGTACTCATTGTATGTACTCACTGTATGTACTCACTGTATGTACTCACTGTATGTACTCACTGTATGTACTCACTGTATGTACTCACTGTATGTACTCACATTACGTACTCACATTACGTACTCACATTACGTACTCACATTACGTACTCACATTACGTACTCACATTACGTACTCATTGTATGTACTTACTGTATGTACTCACACTGTGTACTCACGCTATGTACTCACACTGTATGTATTCACTGTATGTACTCACATTATGTACTCATTGTATGTACTTACTGTATGTATTCACTGTATGTACTCACTGTATGTACTTACTGTATGTACTCACTGTATGTACTCACTGCATGTACTCACATTATGTACTCATTGTATGTATTCACTGTATGTACTCACGCTATGTACTCACACTATGTACTCACTGTATGTACTCACGCTATGAACTCACACTATGTACTCACTGTATGTACTCACATTATGTACTCATTGTATGTACTTACTGTATGTATTCACTGTATGTACTCACTGTATGTACTCACTGTATGTACTTACTGCATGTACTCACATTATGTACTCATTGTATGTACTCATTGTATGTACTCATTGTATGTACTCATTGTATGTACTCATTGTATGTACTCATTGTATGTACTCACTGTATGTACTCACATTACATACTCATTGTATGTACTTACTGTATGTATTCCCTGTATGTACTCACTGTATGTACTCACACTATGTACTCACGCTATGTACTCACTGTATGTACTCATATACTCACAGTATGTACTCATTATGTACTCACTGTATGTACTCACTGTATGTACTCACTGTATGTACTCACTGTATGTATTCAAATTATGTACTCACTGCATTTACTCATTGTATGTACTCACTGTATGTACTCACTGTATGTACTCACTGTATGTACTCACATTACGTACTCACATTACGTACTCATTGTATGTACTTACTGTATGTATTCCCTGTATGTACTCACGCTGTGTACTCACGCTGTGTACTCACGCTATGTACTCACACTGTATGTATTCACTGTATGTACTCACGCTATGAACTCACACTATGTACTCACTGTATGTAGTCACATTATGTACTCATTGTATGTACTTACTGTATGTATTCACTGTATGTACTCACTGTATGTATTCAAATTATGTACTCATTGTATGTACTTACTGTATGTACTCACTGCATTTACTCACATTATGTACTCATTGTATGTACTCATTGTATGTATTCACTGTATGTACTCACGCTATGTACTCACACTATGTACTCATTGTATGTATTCACTGTATGTACTCACGCTATGTACTCACAGTATGTACTCATTGTATGTACTTACTGTATGTATTCACTGTATGTACTCACTGTATGTATTCAAATTATGTACTTTTAACTATTAAGTATTTTATCTGTTCAAAACTTTATTTATAAAGTGCACTTAAAGGCATAAATACTGTACAGGGACATGATTAAAAATTAATTTGTAAATGCATTGAAAAGCAATTAATCTGTTCCGGAGGTCAGAAAAAAGTAAAAAAAAGTCTTATCTGTTCAAAACTCTTTATAAAGTGTACGCTAAATGCATAAAGGGACATGATTGAAAAAAAAAAAAAAAAAAAGTTGTAAATGCATTGAAAAGCAATTAATCCATTCCAGAGGTCAGAAAAAAGTTAAAAAAAAGTATTTTATCTGTTCAAAACTCTTTATAAGTGCACTTAAAGGCATAAATACTGTACAGGGACTTGATTAAAAATTAATTTGTAAATGCATTGAAAACCAATTATTCCGGAGGTCAGAAAAAAGTCAAAAAAAGTTTTATCTGTTCAAAACTCTTTATAAAGTGCACGTTAAAAGCATCTCCTAGATTGTAAGCTCCAAGGAGCAGGACCCTCCTAACTCTCTTGTACTAAACTGTATTGTCTCCCGTTATATTGTAAAGCGCTGAGCAAACTGTTGGCGCTATATAAATCCTGTATAATAATAATATTAATAATAATAAAGGGACATGATTAAAAAAAAAAAAATCATAAATGCATTGAAAAGCAATTAATCCGTTCCGGAGGTCAGAAAAAAAAAAAGTTTTATCCATTCAAAACTCTTTATAAAGTGCACGTTAAAAACATAAAGGGACATGATTAAAAAAAAAAAAATCATAAATGCATTGAAAAGCAATTAATCCGTTCCGGAGGTCAGAAAAAAAAAAGTTTTATCCATTCAAAACTCTTTATAAAGTGCACGTTAAAAACATAAAGGGACATGATTGAAAAAAAAAAATTTGTAAATGCATTGAAAAGCAATTAATCCGTTCTGGAGGTCAGAAAAAAGTAAAAAAAAAAAAAAGTATTTTTTCTGTTTAGGCGTAAATACTGTACAGGGACATGATTAAAAATTAATTTGTAAATGCATTGAAAACCAATGAATCCGTTCGTATTGCGAAAACAATTTGTATACCGAGGAATTATTTTCAATGGATTTTCATTTATAAACCAAGAATTACGTTAACCGAGGAGGTCGTACGCCTGTATATGTATGTACACACAGTGGTGTATTTAGATTTTCTGCTGCCCTAGGCAACACAAAAATTGGCACCCCCCGCAGAGAGAGCCTGACATTGACCAACAACGCCCCTGACTCCCACCCGAGAAAGCCTTCCACTACCACCGCCCCCCATACACCAGCCACCATCCCCCATACACCAGCCACCATCCCCCATGGCCAGAGAGAGAGACACTCACCTGCACAGCTCTGGGAATCTCCGGGAATGAGAGTCGGGCTGAGAATACACCGTCATGAAACTCGCAACCTCTCTCCGAACCCAACAGGTTCCCATGCCGCGTTTGTCCCTTCTTCCTTTCCTTCTTCCAAGGGGAAGTGCTGCCCCCCCCTCCCCGAAAAATGCCGCCCTAGGCAAATGCCTTGTTTTCCTTGTGGTAAATACTCCCCTGTACACACACACTGTATACCTGAGTTCGGGTGAAGAGTGGTGTTAATACTACAGCATACAAAGGCAATTTAGACAATTGTGCACTTCCAACATTGTACTAACATGGTTTGATGAGTTTGGTGTGGAGGAAATCCAGTGTCCTGGCCAGAGACCTGACCTCAACCCTACTGAACACCTTTGGAATGAATTAGAACACCAATTGTTAGCCAGGTCTTCTCATCCAGTATTAGTACCTGACCACAGATTCCCATAGACATCATCCAAAACCTTGAGGAAAGCCTTCCCAGAAGATTGGAGGATGTTCTAGCCAACCCCATATTAGGGACCATGGCTTTGGAATAGGATGTCCAACAAGGCAATAGGTGTGGTGCTCAGCTGTCTATACAAAAGTGAACCTATTACTTTGTCTTCAAAGGTTCTCATTCTTTAACGGTGTTGGCCACTTACCGGTTCCCTCGTCGGACTGGTTAAAGCCACAGATCTGACATATGCTCCGGACCCACTTGTTCATCTCTTCTTCGGTCTCGGCCACCAGGTAGAATGTGCGGTCGCTGGTCTTTATGTCGAAGACGTAGCTGTCCTGCAGCTCTTTCTTGTTGAAGGTCAGTCCAGAGTCCACCTGCTCGCAGCAGCTAAGGTTAATCACCCGGATGGGCTTCTTGGAGTGGTCATTCTTGTAGTATTCCAGGACGTCAGGATCTCCGCTCATGCGTCCGCTCCGGAGGATGAACCACCTCTTCTTCCATGCCTGGTGAAAGAGACCCAAAGTCAGTGATGGGGTATGGTTATGGCACAACAGGATGACTATAGGAGTGTTCACACCAGGGGTAGACTGACCATTCAAGCACTCGGGCACTGCCCAAGGGCCCGGGGTCAGTAGGGCCCCATGAGACGCCCCTGGTAATATTCACTGGCTTTTTCATAGGCTTTTTTGGGTGTGGGCAAGGACACGGGGCCCCATGATCCCCTATTGCCCAGAGGCCCCATGAGTTGTCAGTCCGCCCCTGGTTCACACCCACTAAAGTATTATCTGCAAGTGAGCATTCAGGATGGAAAATTCTTCTCCAACCAACAAATTTCTAACAGTCAATGTGGTTTCTATTCGGGAAATTACATTCATTCCAAAATCAAATGTTAAAAGCAAATGAATATCGGAAGTACTTTTGGATGACACTTGTCAAGTCATCAGATGTACTGAGAATTTTTGTAAAGAGCAACTTAAAGGGACGTCGGGAGTGGGTGTGAAGGGGTTAATTGTGAAAGGGAACAGAGAGCCAGCCACCTTAGCCCTCATTAATTAGAATCTGCAAAACATTCAACATTGACCCCCGGATCACACCTATGTGGCCCTGCGGGCTGCGTTTTGCTCGGGCATGAGAGCCCATTCATTTGAATGGACTCCCGGGCCCCGTGACACGCAGGGAAAGAAGTCCCTGCACTACTTTGGAAAACGCAGCCCACATGGGACCCTCGGTTCCCAGTACGGTTGCGTTTCCCAGTGCGGGCGGCGTGCCATTAGAACTAATGGCACCCGCCTGCAGGTCCGCAATTCTCTGTGCGGGTGGTGTGGCTGCAGGGAGTTTCATGCGGATCCACAGCGGCACCACGCGCATAGATGAGAACCTACAGTAAAAAAAAAACTCATCGTCTTGAATCGCACCTGTTCACAATCGAGCGGTTAGGCGGCTGATGCTCAAAAAAAGTATTGTTTCTTTTCATGTCAATATGGGCCCCATAGTCTTTAATGGGAGCACCTGAAAAAATGCGCCTAAACGTGATGGACATTTTCCAGGTGCTCCCATGGGGCCAAAAACACAACAAAGGAATTCCTGTATGGCAAATCTAACATTCAAAACAGCACACAAATAAAAAAACCTTTACTATTGGCTGAATAGACTACACTCAAGTGTGAATGTGGCTTATGGAATACATTAATATTATTATACAGGATTTATATATTATTGTTATTATTATACAGGATTTATATTGCGCCAACAGTTTGCTCAGCACTTTACAATATAACGGGAGACAATACAGCAACGATACAGTTCAATACAAGAGGGTTAGGAGGGCCTGATCCTGGGAGCTTACAATCTAGGAGGGAGTGGCTAGTGATACAAAAGGTAGTAACTGTGGGGGATGGACTGGTAGGAGGAGTAGAAGATTCCAGTATTAGCTGAGGGCAGGATAGGCTTCCCTGAAGAGATGGGTTTTCAGAGATCGCCTAAAAGTGAGCAGAGTAGGCGATAGTCTGATAAATTGGGGTAGAACGTTCTAGAGGATGGGGGAAGCTCTGGATAAGTCCTGGAGACGAGCATGGGAGGAGACAAGGGAGCTAGAGAGTAGGAGGTCTTGCGAGGAGCGGAGAGGACGGTTTGGGTGATATTTATAGACAAGATTGGTGATGTAATTTGGGGCGGAGTTATAAATGGCTTTATATGTTATTGTTAATGTTTTGAATTTTATCCGTTGGGCAATGGGAAGCCAGTGGGATTGGCAGAGAGGGGTGGAGGACACTGAGTGGAGGCCAGTGGAGGGATTGGCAGAGAGGGGTGGAGGACACTGAGTGGAGGCCAGTGGAGGGATTGGCAGAGAGGGGTGGAGGACACTGAGTGGAGGCCAGTGGAGGGAGGCCAGTGGAGGGATTGGCAGAGAGGGGTGGAGGACACTGAGTGGAGGCCATTGGAGGGATTGGCAGAGAGGGGTGGAGACCAGTGGAGGGATTGGCAGAGAGGGGTGGAGGACACTGAGTGGAGGTCAGTGGAGGGATTGGCAGAGAGGGGTGGCAGATACAGAACGATTAGTGAGGTGGATGAGCCTGGCATCAGCATTCATGATAGACTGAAGAGGGGATAGCCTGCGATGAGGTTGGCCAATGAGGAGGGAGTTACAATAGTCAAGGCGAGATATAACCAGGGAGTGGATAAGTTGCTTAGTGGTTTCCCAGGTTATGAACGGGTGTGTCTTGGAGATGTCGTGGAGGTGAAGTCTACAAGATTTGGACAGCGATTGGATTTGTGGCTGAAAGAATAGATGGGAGTCTAGGATTACACCTAGTACTCTGGAATGAGGGGAGGGAATGATGATTGTGTTATTGATCTTGATGGAGAAGTCGGGGGGGGGGGGGGGGCACAGGCTGGAGGGAATACTAAGAGCTCAGTTTTGGAAAGATTGAGTTTGAGGAAGTGGAGTGACATCCATGCCGATATGCCGATATGTCACTTAGTAGGATAGTAATGTGAGAGGAGACTGAAGGGGTGAGGTGAGGAGACTGAAGGGGTGAGGTGAGGAGGAGACTGAAGGGGTGAGGGTTAGAAAGATAGATTTGTGGGTCATCAGTATAGAGATGGTACTTAAAGCCATGGGAGTTTATCAAGTGACCAAGGGAGGAGATGTAGATGGAGAAGAGAAAGGGTCCAAGGACAGAACCTTGAGGGACCCCAACAGAGAGAGGGAGTGAAGAGGAGGAGGCACCATTATAGGTAACACTGAAGGACCGCTGCGATAGGTAGGAGGAGAACCAGGAGAGAGCAGAGTCTCAGAGGCCAAGAGAGTTCAGTTTTTTGAGGAGGGGATGGTCAACCATATCAAAAGCCGCAGAGAGGTCAAGTAGCAAGAGTACGGAGTAGTGGCCATTAGTTGGGATGAGTACGGAATAGTGGCCATTGGTTGGGATGAGTACGGAGTAATGGTCATTGGTTGGGATGAGTACAGAGTAGTGGCCATTGGTTGGGATGAGTACGGAGTAGTGGCCATTGGTTGGGATGAGTACAGAGTAGTGGCCATTGGTTGGGATGAGTACAGAGCAGTGGCCATTGGTTGGGATGAGTACGGAGCAGTGACCATTGGTTGGGATGAGTACGGAGCAGTGGCCATTGGTTGGGATGAGTACGGAATAGTGGCCATTGGTTGGGATGATTACGGAGTAATGGCCATTGGTTGGGATGAGTACGAAGTAGTGGCCATTGGTTGGGATGACTACGGAGTAGTGGCCATTGGTTGGGATGAGTACAGAGTAGTGGCCATTGGTTGGGATGAGTACGGAGCAGGGGCCATTGGTTGGGATGAGTACGGAGCAGTGGCCATTGGTTGGGATGAGTACAGAGCAGTGGCCATTGGTTGGGATGAGTACAGAGCAGTGGCCATTGGTTGGGATGAGTACGGAGTAGTGGCCATTGGTTGTGATGAGTACCAAGTAGTGGCCATTGGTTGTGATGAGTATGGAGTAGTGGCCATTGGTTGGGATGAGTACGGAGTAGTGGACATTGGTTGGGAGGAGTATGAAGTAGTGGCCATTGGTTGGGATGACTACGGAGTAGTGGCCGTTGGTTGGGATGAGTACAAAGTAGTGGCCATTGGTTGGGATGAGTACGGAGTAGTGGCCGTTGGTTGGGATGAATACGAAGTAGTGGCCGTTGGTTGGGATGAGTACGAAGTAGTGGCCGTTGGTTGGGATGAGTGCGGAGTAGTGGCCGTTGGTTGGGATGAGTGCGGAGTAGTGGCCGTTGGTTGGGATGAGTGCGGAGTAGTGGCCGTTGGTTGGGATGAGTGCGGAGTAGTGGCCGTTGGTTGGGATGAGTGCGGAGTAGTGGCCGTTGGTTGGGATGAGTGCGGAGTAGTGGCCGTTGGTTAGGATGAGTACGGAGTAGTGGCCGTTGGTTGGGAGGAGTACGGAGTAGTGGCCATTGGTTGGGAAGAGTACGGAGTAGTGGCCATTGGTTGGGAGGAGTACGGAGTAGTGGCCATTGGTTGGGAGGAGTACGGAGTAGTGGCCATTGGTTAGCAGTTAGTAGATCATTAATGAGTTTTAGTCGGGCAGTTTCAGTGGAGTGTAGGGGGCGAAAGCCAGACTGTAGAGGGTCGAGAAGGTTGTTGTCGGTGAGCTGGGAGTTCAGGCGATTGTAGACTAAGCGTTCTAGGAGTTTAGAGGTAAATAATTTATTTATTTAAAATAAATATTTATTTATTTATTTTACATTTTATAATTATTTAATTAAAGATAATGAAAAGAAAACAACAGATAAAACCCAATGAGTAGATTCCCTGTAATCATGAAAGCATAAAGAGTGAATGTGGTATATTGTGCCTGAGCACTTTGTCATGATCTAGAAGAGAAAAAAATACGAAAAAATGTAAGAGAGAATTAAAACATGTAAAAAAAAAAAAAAAAAAAAAAAATTTTATCTAAAAAACCAGCTAAAACCCAATGAGTAGATTCCCTGCGGAATACAAAAGCATTGCATACATCTGATATCACATTTTGTGAATGTGCAAAACAGCACAAAAAATGCCCTTAAAATTGGCTGAATATGCTACACTCAAGTGCGAATGTGAATGTGGAAATTGTCTAAGCACTTTGTTGCAATTTAGAATAATTAAAAAAGAATAAAAAAACATTTAAACTTTATTTTGCAAAAAAATTAAATTAAAAAATAAAAAGAAGAAAACAGATAAAACCCACTGCGTAGATTCCCTGTGGTGATGAAAGCATAAAGTGTGAATGAGGCCTATTGTGCTTGGGCACTTTGTCACAATCTAAAAGACAAAAAAAAAAAATACAAAAGATAATATTTTTTTTAAATTACAAAATTCCATTACAAAATAAAAATAGAATAACATAAAACAGCTAAACCCCCAATGAGTAGATTCCCTGTGGTGATGAAAGCATAAAGTGTGAATGTGGATTATTGTGCCTCAAATTCTAGAGGAAAAAAAAAAAGAACACAAAATACAAAAAAAATATATTTTTTTTAAATTACAAAAGGCCATTAAAAAAAATAAAAAATAAACTAAAACATCTAAACCTCATCGAGTAGATTCCCTGCGGTGATGAAAGCATAAAGTGCAAATGTGGAATATTGTGTCTGAGCACATTGTCAAAATCTAGAAGAAAATAAAAAGACAACAAAAAAAATATATATTTTTTTTAATTACAAAAGGCCATCAAAAAAATAAAAAATAAAATATCTAAACTTCATCAAGTAGATTCCCTGCGGTGATAAAATCATAAAGTGCAAATGTGGATTATTGTGTCTGAGCACTTTGTCAAAATCTAGAAGAAAAAAAAAAAAAAAAAAAAAAAAAATTTTTTTTTTAATTACAAAAGGCCAATTAAAAAAATAAAAAATAAAATAAAACATCTAAACCTCATGGAGCGGATTCCCCGTGGACCTGAAAACATAAAACAAAAGCACTGCATATATCTGACATCGCATTTTGTGAATGCGACATTTAACGTATTTTTTGTTCCTTTTCAATGTTTTCGATGTCTGGCTCTTCCACGGCGGCCCCAATACACGGCAGACAAGGTTCACCGGCCATCTGTCTTCCTCTCCGCTGATATTATTTCAGTGTACAGGAAACACAAAGAATGTGAATAATGTGTCACTGACAGATAATGTCACCGTCAGACCCGTGTCACCATCAAAAGACAACCTGAGGACCTGTAAACCAGGCTGAGTATATATTTGGGGGGGGGGGGAGGGGTGGATAGCGGAAGATAATGTTTGTACATCAGACAAACATCCAGATTTTTCAATCTCTTAAATTTGTGGCTTTCGTTAAAATGATACTCGGGGATCCTGCCATGATGGTCCTTCTGCAGGTGCCTTCTGTTATAGGGTGACAACGCTCTGTCCCTGCCTCCTAATTGTACTCATGTGTTGTCACCCTTCTCATGCAAACTATAAACACATCTTACGCAGGCATGGACATCTTCTTTCGTTAAAATGATACTCAGTGATCCTGCCATGATGGTCCTTCAGTAGGTGCCTTCTGTTATAGGGTGACAACGCTCTGTCCCTGCCTCCTAATTGTACTCACGTGTTGTCACCAGGGGCGGACTGACCATTTGGAAACTCGGGCACTGCCTGAGGGCCCGGGGTCAGTAAGATGCCTCTGGTACCTTTTTCATAGGCTTTTTTATGTTTGGGCAAGGACACAGGGGCCCCATGATCCCCTATTGCCCGGGGGCCCCATAAGGTGTCAGTCCGCCCCTGGTTGTCACCCTTCTTATGCAAGCTACAAACACATCTTACACAGGCATGGACGTCTGCTTTTGTTAAAATGATACTCAGTGATCCTGCCATGATGGTCCTTCTGCAGGTGCCTTCTGTTATAGGGTGACAACTCTCTGTCCCTGCCTCCTAATTGTACTCACGTGTTGTCACCCTTCTCATGCAGACTACAAACACATATTACACAGGCATGGACCTCTGCTGTCACCATCAGAAGCCTCTCCTTCATTGAGGAACGCCATACCGCCATCACTAGAGTGCATGTGGGATCCTGCCATGATGGTCCTTCTGCAGGTGCCTTCTATTATAGGGTGACAACGCTCTGTCCCCGCCTCCTAATTGTACTCACGTGTTGTCACCCTTCTCATGCAAACTACAAACACATAATGCACAGGCATGGACGTCTGCTTTTGTTAAAATGATACTCAGTGATCCTGCCATGATGGTCCTTCTGCAGGTGCCTTCTGTTATAGGGTGACAACGCTCTGTCCCTGCCTCCTAATTGTACTCATGTGTTGTCACCCTTCTCATGCAGACTACAAACACATCTCACACAGGCATGGACGTCTGCTTTTGTTAAAATGATACTCAGTGATCCTGCCATGATGGTCCTTCTGCTGGTGCCTTCTGTTATAGGGTGACAACGCTCTGTCCCTGCCTCCTAATTGTACTCACGTGTTGTCGCCATCACTAGAGTGTATGTGGACATGAGGAGGACCGTTGCGCCTCCACGCCATGACCGGGGCAACCCATTCATTGTTTGGGGTGCCATTAGCATTCGTTTTTTGAGCATTTCATGGAAGTATAAAAAAAAAAAAATTGGGGCGAGTTGATGGGCCACACTGGTGTGAAAGGGGCGTAATGTCCCACCATTTGCAGAAACAGTTTCTCCCGGAGCCGACAGTGTCTCCAGGCCGGAGCGCGAACACAAATCCCAGAACTCCCTCTGAACAAATATTTATCAATTTCTAATTTGCAGAGGAGCGCTTAATGGGACTGACCCCGATTTAATGACAGCAGGCCAAACAAATGCCACCTGCTGCTTGGGTGAAGGGCTTCGGGGGGGGGGGGGGGGGCAGCACGGTGTATGTACAAAAAACAATCACACCTCCGTCCAACAAACAATTATTTAAAGTGTATCTAATGCCAATTGCATATTAAATCCATACATAATAAGTAACAGTTCTTGGCTGGGTTTATCAATGATTGACACACATCAGCCCCTGCTGTAGCCTTTCACCTTGTCACTTGGTACAAAGTGACAAAATCTGATCACTTGGGAGGGGGAGACTTGGGAGGGGGGAGACTTAACAAATCTTTGTATCCTATTCTCTGTGTATTGCTTCCCTTGTGTGAAATCCCTGAAGTTCCTGCCAGTCCCTCTGATCACCTACGAAAAACTGACCACACTAGGCATGAGAGCACAGCGTGGTCATTTTTATGACCCAATATCTTCTCCTCCAATGTTCAGACCTGTCCTGACACGCCACCCTGCACAGTTGTTCACTGGGAAGACCAGTGTACTGCTATCCCTTCCCCAGCTCCCTGAGCTGAGAACAGAGGCTGTGATCACAAAGATGTATTTATAATGTTTTTTATACATTTATATTATATATTCATTTTGTATGCACAAATGTGTTGCCTTTCATTTCTCTTTTAACCACTTGACCTCCGGAAGGTTTTACCCCCCGTCACGGCCAGGCCATTTTTTTGCTATTCGGCGCTGCGCTACTTTAACTAGCAATTGCGCGGTCGTGCAACACTGCAAGCAAACTACATTTATATCATTTATTCACACAAATAGAGCTTTCTTTTGGTGGTATTTGGTCAACAATTTTTTGTTTTGCAATACAAAAAAAAAGAAAAAATATTTTCTACTTTCTCTTATAAAACATATCCAAATAAATAAATAAAATCTCCCAAAAATGTTCTTAATAAATTTTGGCCAAAATGTATTCTGCTCCATGTCTTTGTAAAAAAAATCCCAATACGTGCAAATTAATTGGTTTGTGTAAAAGTTACAGCGTCTACAAACTATGGTATATACGTGTCTGAAAATTTGTATTTATTTATTTATGGTAAATTTATGGTAAAAAAAAATGAAAAATTTTATTTATTTATTTATGGTAAATAAAAATGAAAAATTGTATTTATTTATGGTAAATAAAAATGAAAATTTGTATTTATTTATTTATGGTAAATAAAAATGAAAATTTGTATTTATTTATTTATGGTAAATAAAAAGGAAAATTTGTATTTATTTATTTATGGTAAATTTATGGTAAATAAAAATGAAAAATTTTATTTATTTATGGTAAATTTATGGTAAATAAAAATGAAAAATTTTATTTATTTATGGTAAATTTATGGTAAATAAAAATGAAAAATTTTATTTATTTATGGTAAATTTATGGTAAATAAAAATTAAAATTTTTATTTATTTATGGTACTTATATCACGCCGCCAATTTATGCAGCGTAAATATTTAAATTTACATATTTAAATGGATGTCTGATGTCATTTCTTGAGGCCCTAAAATGTCAGGACAGCACAAATGTGCCCCAAATGACCCCCTTTTGGAAAGTAGACAGCCTGAGGTATTTAGCAAGAGGCACAGCGAGCTTTTTCAAGTTGTAATTTTTGTCACAGTTTTTTGGAAACTGAAGAAATTAAAAAAAAGTTGTTTTTTTTTACAATTTTTTTTTTGTTTCCATACTGTCACCAGTGCAGTACAGCGTCATCATATAACTAGTGTGGCGGTGATCAGGGATACTGACTTGTGACAGTATATAAATACAAAAAAAAAATTGGATTCAATTTTAGAAACATTTTTTCCTTTTTTTTCCTATTTTTTTTTAATATCCTGTCATCCAGCTATTTTTTTTACACTATTACTGCTTATAACAGTGATGATCACTGTTATAAGCAATACCTTTAGCTGTCATGAATGGCTTTTATTACTATGATGTGATCTGTGATTGGCTACAGCAAAGCACATGGTACAGGGTGCTGTGATCAGCCCAGGTACCATGTGATAGCTGTGGACCGATCACAGCATCACTGGAGTAAGCACAGCTGTTATGAATGAAAGCCATTCATAACAGTTTTGTGTACAATGTGATCGCATAGTAATCATGTGATAACTCAGCTGTTTAAAGTACTCGGGTTCTGGTAACAGTAATCCGCTGTGTCACAGGAGCTGCGCACCCATGTGTCAGGTGACGTACATGTACATGACTATGCCTGGCTGTGCTGGCCGCAGTAAAATTACTTTGGGCGGGGCTGACTGACAATTTGGAAACTCGGGCAATGCCCGAGGGCCTGGGGTCAGTAGGGGGCCCCATGAGGTGCCCCTGGCACCTTTTTCATAGGCTTTTTTGAGTTTGGGCAAGGACACAGGGGCCCCATGATCCCCTATTGCCCGGGGGCCCCATGAGTTGTCAGTCCGCCCCTGGGTGGGACGGCAAGTGGTTAAACTGAATGTGATGTTTTACAAGGTGAGGGTTTATAATAGTTTAATAAATGTTTTCTCTTCGGTTTAATACCGCTTTAACCTCCACATACAGAAAGGCTTCTTCACAGTAAGAGCTGTGAAAACGTGGAATGGACTCCCTTCAAGAACCAGTTCCGGTCAGCTCAGCAGATGTTTTAAAAAAAGAACTGGATGCATTCCTAAATACACAAACTATAACTGGATACTAATATTTATAGGCAATAACAGCAGGGGTAGTTGATCCAGGGAATATACAATTGCCTTTTAGGGAAAGAGGAAATAATTTTTTTTTCCCTCGTTGGAGTGAATTGGATCATGCTTTTTTGCCTTCCTCTGGGACAAATGAGGCTAAAGGATTCTGTATTCTATTTATGTTTGGTTGGCTGAACTAGATGGACTTACTAATTATGTAACTATGTATACGTAAGTGGCAGTGATATTATATTTTATAATATTATTATACATTATATTTTAAACTTCATGATGTTATATATTGTTATATTGTTTTAAATATATTGATAAAACACACACACATACATATATATATAAAGTTTAAAAGTTTATATAAAATATAAAATCACTGCCACTTACGTATACATAGTTACATAATTAGTAAGTCCATCTAGTTCAGCCAACCAAAGATAAATAAAATACAGAATCCTTTAGCCTCATTTGTATTTTAAACTTCATGATGTTATATATTGTTATATTGTTTTAAATATATTGTTAAAACACACACACATATATACAGTGGGGATCGAAAGTTTGGGCACCCCAGCTAAAAATTTGTATTAATATGCATAAAGAAGCCAAGGAAAGATGGAAAAATCTCCAAAAGGCATCAAATTACAGATTAGACATTCTTATAATATGTCAACAAAAGTTAGATTTTATTTCCATCATTTACACTTTCAAAATAACAGAAAACAAAAAAATGGCGTCTGCAAAAGTTTGGGCACCCTGCAGAATTTGTAGCATGCACTACCCCCTTTGCCAAGCTCAGACCTGCCAGTGTCATGGATTGTTCTCAATCATCGTCTGAGAAGACCAGCTGATGTCAATCTCAAAGGTTTTAAATGCCCAGACTCATCTGACCTTGCCCCAACAATCAGCACCATGGGTTCTTCTAAGTAGTTGTCTAGAAAACTGAAACTGAAAATAGTAGACGTTCACAAAGCTGGAGAAGGCTATAAGAAGATAGCAAAGCGTTTTCAGATGTCAATATCCTCTGTTCGGAATGTAATTAAGAAATGACAGTCATCAGGAACAGTGGAAGTTAAAGCAAGATCTGGAAGACCAAGAAAAATATCAGACAGAACAGCTCGCAGGATTGTGAGAAAAACAATTCAAAACCCACGTTTGACTGCACGATCCCTCCAGAAAGATCTGGCAGACACTGGAGTTGTGGTACACTATTCCACTATAAAGAGATACTTGTACAAATATGGTCTTCATGGAAGAGTCATCAGAAGAAAACCTCTTCTACGTCCTCACCACAAAAATCATCGTTTGAACTTTGCAAATGAACATATAGACAAGCCTGATGCATTTTGGAAACAAGTTCTGTGGACCGATGAGGTTAAAATTGAACTTTTTGGCCGGAATGAGCAAAGGTACGTTTGGAGAAGAAGGGGCACAGAATTTAATGAAAAGAACCTCTGTCCAACTGTTAAGCATGGGGTTGGATCAATCATGCTTTGGGGTTGTGTTGCAGCCAGTGGCACAGGGAACATCTCACGAGTAGAAGGAAAAATGGATTCAATAAAATTTCAGCACATTTTGGATGGTAACTTGATGCCATCTGTGAAAAAGCTGAAGTTAAAGAGAGGATGGCTTCTACAAATGGATAATGATCCTAAACACACCTCGAAATCCACGGGGGATTACATCAAGAGGCGTAAACTGAAGGTTTTGCCATGGCCTTCACAATCTCCTGACCTCAACATAATTGAAAATCTATGGATAGACCTTAAAAGAGCAGTGCGTGACAGACAGCCCAGAAATCTCAAAGAACTGGAAGACTTTTGTAAGGAAGAATGGGCAAAGATACCTCAAACAAGAATTGAAAGACTCTTGGCTGGCTACAAAAAGCGTTTACAAGCTGTGATACTTGCCAAAGGGGGCAGTACAAGATATTAACTCTGCAGGGTGCCCAAACTTTTGCAGACGCCATTTTTTTGTTTTCTGTTATTTTGAAAGTGTAAATGATGGAAATAAAATCTAACTTTTGTTGACATATTATAAGAATGTCTAATCTGTAATTTGATGCCTTTTGGAGATTTTTCCATCTTTCCTTGGCTTCTTTATGCACATTAATACAAATTTTTAGCTGGGGTGCCCAAACTTTCGATCCCCACTGTATACATATATAGTAAATATTAATATAAAATATATTATATACATACTGTATATGCCGTACATATATATAAAAAATATATTATTTAATATATATATATATATATATATATATATATATATATATATATATATATATGTGTGTGTGTGTGTGTTTTAAAAATATATAACATCATAAAGTTTAAAAGTTTATATAAAATATAATATCACTGCCACTTACGTATACATAGTTACATAATTAGTAAGTCCATCTAGTTCAGCCAACCAAAGATAAATAGAATACAGAATCCTTCAGCCTCATTTGTATTTTAAACTTCATGATGTTATATATTGTTATATTGTTTTAAATATATTGTTAAAACACATACATATATATATATATATATATATATATAGTAAATATTAATATAAAATATATTATATACATACTGTATATGCCGTACATATATATAAAAAATATATTATTTATAATATATATATATATATATATATATATATATATATATATATATATATATATATGTGTGTGTGTGTGTGTGTTTTAAAAATATATAACATCATAAAGTTTAAAAGTTTATATAAAATATAATATCACTGCCACTTACGTATACATAGTTACATAATTAGTAAGTCCATCTAGTTCAGCCAACCAAACATAAATAGAATACAGAATCCTTCAGCCACATTTGTATTTTAAACTTTATGATGTTATATATTTTTAAAAGATACACACATATATATATATATTATAAATAATATTTTTTTTTATATATGTACAGCATACACAGTATGTATATAATATATTTTATATTAATATTTAAAATATAATTATAATATATATATATATATATGTGTGTGTGTTTTAACAATATATTTAAAACAATATATAACATCATGAAGTTTAAAATATAATGTACAATAATATTATAAAATCACTGCCACCTGCGTATACATAGTTACATAATTAGTAAGTTCATCCAGTTCAGCCAATCAAACATAAATAGAATACAGAATCCTTTAGCCTCATTTGTCCCAGATATATATATATATACACACTATATTGCAAAAAGTATTAGTCCAGCCCTCCAAAGCATGTGATTCAGGTGTTCCAATCACCTCCATGGACACAGGTGTATACAATCAAGCCCCTAGGCATGCAGACTGCTTCTACAAACACTTGTGAAAGAATGGGTCGCTCTCAGGAGCTCAGTGACTCCAAGCGTGGTCCCGTGATAGGTTGTCACCTGTGCAATAAGTCCATCCGTGACATTTCCTGGCTACTAAATATTCCACGCTCAACTGTTAGTGGGATTATAACCAAGTGGAAGCAACTGGGAACAACAGCAACTCAGCCACCAAGTGGTAGGCCACGTCACATGACACAGCGGGGTCAGCGCATGCTGAAGAGCACAGTGCACGGAAGACATCAACTGTCTGCAGAGTCAATAGATGAAGACCTACAAACTTGGTGAGGCCTTCAGATTAGCACAACAACAGTGCACAGAGAGCTTCATGGAATGGGTTTCCATGGCCGAGCAGCTGCATCCAAGCCTTACACCACCAAGTGCAATGCAAAGCGGTGGATGGCGTGGTGTAAAGCACGCTGCCACTGGACTCTAGACCAGTGGAGGCATGTTCTCTGGGGGGATTAATCATGCTTCTCTGTCTGGCAATCTGATGGACATGTCTGGGTTTGGCGGTTGCCAGGAGAACGGTACTTGCCTGACTGCATTGTGCCAAGTGTAAAGTTTGGTGGGGGGGGATTATGATGTGGGCTTGGGCTTGGCCCCCTAGTGCCAGTGAAGGGAACTCTTAAGGTGTCAGCATACCAAGACATTTTGGACAATTTCATGCTCCCAACTTTGTGGGAAGAGTTTGTTCCAACATGACTGCGCACCAGTGCACAAAGCAAGGTCCACAAAGACATGGATGAGCCAGTTTGGGGTGGAGGAACTTGACTGACCTGCACAGAGTCCTGACCTCAACCCCATAGAACACCTTTGGGATGAATTAGAGCGGAGACTGTGAGCCAGGCCCCCTCCCCCGACATCAGTGCCTGACCTCACAAATGTGCTTCTGGAAGAATGGTCCAACCTTCCCATAGACACCCTCCTAAACCTTGTGGATGGCCTTCCCAGAAGAGTTGAAGCTGTTATAGCTGTAAAGGGCGGGGCCAACTCAATATTGAACCCTACGGACTAAGACTGGGGGGCCATTAAAGTTCATGTGCGTGGAAAGGCAGGCCGACCAATACTTTTGGTAATATAAAGTGATATATATAGATATACAGTTGTGTTCAAAATAATAGCAGTCAGACATCACTAACCGGATCAATCACTGTTTTTGGTAGAAATGATATTTCTACATGGCAAATAATTTACTAGCAGGTGTAGTAGAGTAATAGAAATCCAACAGACCCAACAGTCATGACATGCATGCTGCTGATTCTGTGTCATTGAATCACTCATTGAAAGGGGCATGTTCAAAATAATAGCCGTGTGGAGTTCTATTAGTGAGGTCATTCATTCTTTGAAAAACAGGTGGCAATTATTGCCCTTATTTAAGGAAGGAAGGCAGCAAATGTTGTACATGTTGGTTACAGTGCATTTCTCTCTGAAATTCTGAGGAAAATGGGTCGTTCCAGTCATTGTTCAGAAGAACAGCGTACCTGGATTAAAAAGTTGATTGGAGAGGGGAAAACATATAAAGAAGTGCAGAAAATGATCGGCTGCTCAGCTAAAATGATCGCAAATGCTTTAAAATGGCAACCAAAACCTGAAAGACGTGGAAGAAAGCGAAAAACTACCATTGGTACCAATGGATAGAAGAATAGCTAAAATGGGGCGGACTCAGCCAACAATCAGCTCCAGGAAAATGAAAGAAGGTGTAAAGTTCCCTGTGAGGACTGTTACAATTAGAAGACGCCTATGTGAAGCCAAGCTATCTGCAAGAAGCCCCCGCAAAGTCCCACTGTTGGAAAAAAGACGTGCTGAAGAGGTTACAATTTGCCAAAGAGCACATTGACTGGCCTAAAGGGAAATGGCGCAACATTTTGTGGACTGATGAAAGTAAGATTGTTCTTTTTGGGTCTAGTGGGCGGAGACAGTTTGTCAGACGACCCCCAAACACTGAATTCAAGCCACAGTACACTGTGAAGACCGTGAAGCATGGTGGTGCAAGCATCATGATATGGGGATGTTTCTCATACTACGGTGTTGGGCCTATTTATCACATACCAGGGATCATGGATCAGTTTGAATACATCAGAATACTTGAAGAGGTCATGCTGCCTTATGCTGAAGAGGAAATGCCCTTGAAATGGGTGTTCCAACAAGACAACGACCCCAAACACACCAGTAAACGTGCAACATCTTGGTTCCAGACCAACAAGATTGACGTTATGGAGTGGCCAGCCCAATCCCCGGATCTTAATCCAATAGAAAACTTGTGGGGTGATATCAAAAATGCCGTTTCTGAGGCAAAACCAAGAAATAGAGAAGAACTGTGGAATGTCGTCCAATCATCCTGGGCTGGAATACCTGATCACAGGGGCCAGAAGTTGGGTGACTCCATGCAACACAGATGTACAGCAGTTCTCAGAAACAGTGCGACTACAACCAAATATTCATGAAGTCATTCAAAGGTAAGCAAAATCTTCAAACATTTTTCAGTTTATATAGTGAATGTTTGAGTTTGTAAAGAAGAATACAAACACTGCGATTTTTTGATATAATATTCACTTTTCTTCAATTTTTTTTTAGAGGCGCAACACAAATTTGATGTATTTTTCTTCATGTTTTGATTTGGAATAGAATGTGTCGTGTTCCCAATGCATTTGTGTGGATGGAAATAAAAGCTATTAGAAGGATTTTCAGCTTTATTCACTTTTTTCAACACACTGCTATTATTTTGAACACAACTGTATATATGTATATATATATATATATATATATGCACATCATACATACATACATATATATTTATTCATTTTTTTTTTTTAATTATTATTAATTTATTTTTGTACATTTTTTTGGACACCACAGTTACCCTAATGCAGCTCTGCCCATACCATGACAGCCAGGCAGATTGCTCCATGTTGTGACTCTGCTCCGTGTGATATGACAGCCGTGTGTCCTGTGTAGCCATCTCCATCCGCGATGACAGCTCCCTGATGTTGTGCTTGCAGACCTGTGTCGGGGGCACGCTGGGGAAGTTAGTGTCATGTGACGGCTGTGACAGCTCTCATCCACCGCACATCAAGCTGCTGAGAAAGGCTGACAGCTTTCAGTTACACACAGATGCCTTTGCCTCCGCTAGAGGGTTATTAATAATCGCCCCCCCACACACTCCCCCCCAAAAAAAGTGGTCTCCTCTACTTTCTAAAGTATCTTTCTGGGACATATTCCTGCTGACGTGTTCATTTCCTGTACAGTTTGATCTTCAGGAACATTAAGGCCCTGTTTACATGTGGCGTAACGGGCGCTCCCACTCGCGATTTTCACTCGATTCCGTGCGTCGCGTATAGGGCAGACCATTCACTTTAATGTGCGTTTGCTGTGCAGAAGAAGCTCCTGCTCTTTTTTTGGGCAACCAGCTTGAGCCCGGGTTCACAGTAATGCGGTGCGGTATTTGCAGCGTTTTCATTGCGAACTCCGCACCGCATCAGAATCGCACCCCGTTCATGCGAACCACTGCGGGTGTGTACGTTAAGTTAACAACACCCCGAAAGCGGTCCGCAAAACGCGGTGCGATGTGCAGAATCGGATCACATAGGTGTGAATACCCATGTGATCCGATTCTAGTGCAGACCAAAAAAGGGTCCTGCACATTTTTGGTGCAGTGCGATTAGAGCCATACACAGGGGTGGACTGACCATTTGGAAACTCAGGCACTGCCCGAGGGCCCGGGGTCAGTAGGGGGCCCCATGAGATGCACCTGGTACCTTTTTCATAGGCTTTTTTGAGTTTGGGCAAGGTCACAGGGGCCCCATGATCCCCTATTGCCCGGGGGCCCCATGAGTTGTCAGTCCGCCCCTGGTCATACATAATGTACGGCTTCAATCGCACCGCATACAAATCGGTGCGGTTCCTGTGCAGATCACATGCGATTGACCGCGCCACATATATGTGAACCTGGGCTGAAACGCGAGCTTTGCTGCCATTGCAGCATAATTCAGTCACGCCACAGTCGCAGAATCGGTGACACCCCCTCTGACGATCCCTGCAGGATGAATCGGATCTGCAGAATGAGTATAATGGATCGGAGTCCGATCCATTATGCTCCCCAATCTGCAGATCCGATCCATCCTGCGGGGATCATCAGCATGCAACCTATACGGGGTGACACCAGACCCAGTCCATGAAAAGGTAAGTTGTAAAGCAAGCCGACAATCCCCGCAGGATGGCGTCCCTAGGGTTGGTGTCACCCGGTGTGATAACAGTTGGTGACACCCCCTCCGACAATGGCCACAGAATGGATCGGATCTGCAGATTGAGCATAATGGATCAGACTTCGATCCATTATGATCCCCAATCCGCAGATCCCATCCATCCTGCGGGGATCGTCGGCTTGCTTTACAACTTACCTTTTCGTAGAGCGGGTCCGGTGTCACCCCGTATAGGTTGCAAGCCGACGATCCCCGCAGGATGGATCGGATCTGCAGATTGAGCATAATGGATCAGACTTCGATCCATTATGATCCCCAATCCGCAGATCCCATCCATCCTGCGGGGATCGTCGGCTTGCTTTACAACTTACCTTTTCGTAGAGCGGGTCCGGTGTCACCCCGTATAGGTTGCAAGCCGACGATCCCCGCAGGATGGATCGGATCTGTGGATTGGGGAGCATAATGGATTGGAGTTCGATCCGTTATGCCCAATCCGCAGATCCGATCCATCCTGCAGGGATCGTCGGCTTGCGTTACAACTTACCTTTTTGTGGAGCAGGTCTGGTGTCATCACCCTGTGCGGTAGATGTCACCCGGTGCAGAGCGCACCCCCCGCACCTGCCTTGGGTCGCCACTGTTAAAACTGTATCCACAAACAGAACTTGTTAGGTTCCGTTCACACTTGTGTGACTTTGTGCGTTTTCCATTGCGACCTTGATGCCACTTTAGATGGGTGTGACTTGGATGCGACTTTGGCTTTGACTGTTGCACAACTGTTAACATTAAGCCCGGGTTCACATATATGCGGTGCGGCATATCGCATGTGATTCGCACAGGAACCGCCACGCATTCCTGTGCAGATCACATGCGCATTCTGTGTGCGGTGCGATTGGAGCCATACATTTTGTATGGCTCAAATCGCAACGCATCCGCACCAAAAACGTGCAGGACCCTTTTTTTGGTCCGCACTGGAATCATATCGTATGGGTATTCACACCTATGTGATCCAATTCTGCACATCGCACCGCGTTTTGCGGACCGATTTCGGGGGGTTGTTAACATACACACCCGCAGCGGTTAGTATGAACGGGGTGCGATTCTGATGCTGTGCGGAATTCACACAGAAAACACTGCAAATTCCGCACTGCATCAGTGTGAACCCGGGCTAAGATGCGACTTTTGAGAGTATACATTGCAGCCTATGGCACTCAAGTGGATTAAAAAGTAATGCAGGAACCTTTTTAAAGTCACTGCGACCTTAAGTCACATAGATTTGAATGGCTTCCATTGAAATACAAGGGCTGCGACGTGTCATGCGACTTTATGTACCAAAGTCACATGAGAAGTGTGAATGGAGCCTTACGGGCTGGATCACACAGGCACTGGGGTGTTTTATTTTTTGCACTATAAACAAAAAAAGAGCAAAAAATTGGGGAAAAAAAGGTTTTCTTTGTTTCTATTATGAAATTTAGCAAACAGGTAATTTTTTTCCTTCACTGATGTGTGATGACAAGGAAGCTGTCTAGACAGCTGATAGGCAGCACTGATGGGCATTGATGAGGTGGCACGGATAGGCAGCACTGATGGGCATTGATGAGGTGGCACAGATAGGCAGTACTGATGGGCATTGATAAAGTGGAACGGATAGGCAGCACTGATGGGCATTGATGAGGTGGAACGGATAGGCAGCACTGATAGGCATTGATAAGGTGGAACGGATAGGCAGTACTGATGGGCATTGATGAGGTGGCACGAATAGGCAGTACTGATGGGCATTGATAAGGTGGCACGGATAGGCAGCACTGATAGGCATTGATACGGTGGAACGGATAGGCAGTACTGATGGGCATTGATGAGGTGGCATGAATAGGCAGTACTGATGGGCATTGATAAGGTGGCACGGATAGGTAGCACTGATGGGCATTGATACGGTGGAACGGATAGGCAGTACTGATGGGCATTTGTAAGGTGGAACGGATAGGCAGTACTGATGGGCATTAATAAGGTGGCATGGATAGGCAGCACTGATGGGCATTGATGAGGTGGCATGGATAGGCAACACTGATGGGCATTGATAAGGTGGCACGGATAGGCAGCACTGATGGGCATTGAGGAGGTGGCATGGATAGGCAGTACTGATAGGCATTGATGAGGTGGCATGGACAGACAGTACTGATGGGCACTAATAGGCAGTACTGATGGGCACTGATAAGCAGCACTGATAGGCGGCACTGATGATGTTGCACTGATATGCAGCAATGATGGGCACTGATTGGTGGTACTGCTGGGCAACACTGCTGGGAGGCACTGATAGGTGGCACTGGTGGGTGGTCACTACTGTGTACAGGTGGGTGGCACTGCTGGGCACCAGTAGGTGGCACTGCTGGGCACTGGTGGTTGGCACTGATGGGTGGTACTACTAGGCGGCACTGATCATCAGGGCACTGATAATCAGTGCTGATCTGCTCTGTGGCAATTGCCGGTTATCGGCAGTACTTTCCTCATACTGTGACAGCGTGGGGAAAGTGCAGCTGATAACCAGCAACTGTATTTACTGGGTGACCTGCTGTGTCATTGGACTGATCACGTGGTAAAAGGCCACTGTAATTGGCCTTTTACCACATCACGTGATCAGCTTTGTCCATAGGACACAGCGATCACGGAGATCACCAGGCGCGCGTGGGAGGGCACGTTCTAGGAGGACGTCATATGACGCCCTTCCAGAGCTGGACAACCGCACTGTAGCCTTCATTCTGCTATAGCACGGTTGCCAAGTGGTTAATGGAAGTCGCCTCCAAGTCACATCTTCAACTCTATTGATGTGATTTGGATACAACATTACCCAAGGATTCCCTGAAAGTTGCTTCAAAGTGATTCGAACCAACAACCCCAGGACTGCCAGACAGACGTGCTAACCATTTAGTCACTGTGCTGCCCCATTTAGCCACTTTTTTCATGGTTTGTGTGTGTTTTGTTTACTAATTAGGTTTTTGAGTGACTAGGGGTCTCTATGTACGACTACTGTATGTACCCCTTACATGTTCACGTAGTGCAGTGTTTCTCAACTCCAGTCCTCATGGACCCCCAACAGGTCATGTTTTCAGGATTTCCATTATTTTGCACAGGTGATTTGATCAGTTTCACTGCCTTAGTAATTACCACAGCTGTTTCATCTGAGGGAAATCCTGAAAACATGACCTGTTGGGGGTCCATGAGGACTGGAGTTGAGAAACACTGACGTAGTGTAAGGGACAGGTATCTGGGGGGCCCTTCCATATTTTAAAAGGGTCTTTCAGTTTCTGATGAGTCTTCCCCGCAAATCCCCACATGAACAGGGCCAAGGATGTGGGGAAGAGGGCCTTGTCCCCATCAACATGGAGACAACGTGCCTTGACAGTGGCACCCCTGGCAAGGTACCCTTCCCATGTTAAAGCTATGGTTCAAAGGGAACCCTCATTTTCCCAACCAGCCAGGCTTTGGTATGAATTTGGGGGGACCCCACGCCATATTTTTTTTTTTGCATAGGTTCTCCCTTAAAAATCTATACCAGGCCCTTATTTAGGATGAGGGTCTGGAATCAATTTTGGGAGGGACCCTAGACCTTTTTTTGTATAGTGTCCCACAAAAAATCAATACCAAACCCCTATCTATGATAAGAACCTGGTAAAGGGGGGGCATGCAATTTTTTGCTTCTTGCATGGGGTCTCCCTTAAAAACCCATAGAAGACCCTTATGTAGGATACGGGTCTGGAATTGATTGTGTGTGTGTTTGGGGGGAACCAACAATTTTTTGATCTATGATAAGGGTCTAATATGGATTGGGGGGGGGGGGGGCACATGCCATTTTTTGCTTTTTGCATGGGGTCTCCCTTAAAAACTCATAGTAGACAGTTATCTAGGATAAGGGTCTGGTATGGATTTCGGAGGGGACCCCACACAATTTTTATTTTGCTTCTTTGTTTGGGGGTCCCTCGGAGCTCTGGCACTGAAAAAAATATCTATACCAGGCCCTTATTTAGGATGAGGGTCTGGAATCAATTTTTTTTGGGGTGTGTGTGTGTGTGTGTGTGTGTACAATGTTTTTTCTATTGGATTTTACAAAAAGTGCATACCAGACCCCTATCTATAAGGGACAGTTATGGATTTGGGGGGGGGGGGCGGACACATGAAATTTTTTTGCTTTTTGCATGGGATCTCCCTTAAAAACCCATAGTAGACTTTTATGTAGGATAAAGGTCTGCTATGGATTTTGGAGGAGATCCCACACAATTTTTTTTTTTTTTTGCTTCTTTGTTTGGGGCCCCTGGGAGCTCTGGCACTGATACAAGTCCTGTGGCAATTGGGCATGGGATGCCAGCTGCAAAAGAGGGCACAGTTGGGCATCCTCCTCTTGGGCACTCAATGACCTTTGCATCATTCTGATATGAAATCACTTATCACTCCATACCATGGCCTCCAACGCATGTCTACGGCCCACAAAAAACACCGTCGTCTACATCATGGGTACCAGTTGTTTGTCCCAATCTTGAATCTCGTCTCACCAAGAATCCCTCCGGCTGGATTTGCTGCCAAGGCAATAAAGGAACCATCACATGACAGGGATTTACTGTACTTTGATAAACAAGAAAATATTTTCTTCCTACAAGTTCATAGTCCCCCCGCCCTTCAAATCAGTTCTCATGCCGGGGAGCGGCGGGCCCTAGTGTTATCCCAGGTCACCCTGCAGACAGCCTGGTATCGGCAAAGCTCACATAGCAAAGAGCGAGACAGGAAGAGATTGCATGAACAAGAGCAATATCCTTACCCAGATAAGACCATGGAAAAATGTGAGACAAGTCCAGAATGATGGACCTACTTAAAGCTGAACTGGGATCAGCAAAAATGGTCCATCATGTGTATTCTACTTTGATTCTCGGTGTGCTTTGTGCATTTCTTCCAGACCTGTGTAGTAATCCAGTGTGAGACTTTGGTGCTTCCTGTAATAAAGACCGCTCACTGCTGGTCTCTCTCCTTGTGCAGGGTGACTGGTCCTCTCTCCGCCCCCTCCCGTAGTTTTCTGCAGGCAGCCTGTAGTGGGTGGAGCCTGCTGAGCCCCTCCCACAACCTACTCTCTGCACAAGCTATGTACAGCACAGTGTCGATGTCGCTGTTACTTTCACAAGCTCATATCTGGGTTTGCAAAGGAATTTGATGAACACAAAGTGGGTTTACATCCTTGTTTGCGATAAAAAATACAGTATGTTTAAATGCCACATTAATTGTATTCATTCTATAGACCAAAGGTGAACTGTGGCCCTTTGCCTGCTTTTATCTGGCCCTTGGGGCACTATTTCATCCACTGATACCAAAAATGGGCCATTAGTCCCCCCACTGACACCAATGAAGGGGGACAATTTCTCCTAAAACACCAACAATGGGCCATTATTTCCCCCCACTGAAACCAATGAAGGGGTACAATTTCTCCTAAAACACCAACAATGGGCCATTATTCCCCCCCACTGAAACCAATGAAGGGGTACAATTTCTCCTAAAACACCAACAATGGGCCATTATTCCCCCCACTTAAACCAATGAAGGGGTACAATTTCTCCTAAAACACCAACAATGGGCCATTATTCCCCCCACTTAAACCAATGATGGGGCACAATTTCTCCTAAAACACCAGCAATGGGCCATTATTTCCCCCACTGAAACCAATGAAGGGGCACAATTTCCCCTAAAACACCAACAATGGGCCATTATTCCCCCCACTGAAACCAATGAAGGGGCACAATTTCTCCTAAAACACCAACAATGGGCCATTATTCCCACCACTGAAACCAATGACGGGGCACAGTTTCTCCTAAAACACAAACAATGGGCCATTAGTTCCCCCACTGAAACCAATGATGGGGCACAATTCCTTCCAATGACAAAAATGATAGGGCACCGTTCTTTCCACTGACACCAAAGATGAGGCATTTTTTTCCTATTAATATTGGGACCTTTTTGACTGCCAATGACTACAGTCCAGTCCCTCTAAAATCTGAAGGACAGTAAACTTGCTCCTTTGTTTAGAAAGTTTGGAGATCCCTGCTATAGACAAAACTAAAACTGGTTAAAAGAGCAATAAAACCGTGCAATCCAGCAATCACACACAGCTGCATGTGGGAATACGCATGCTCACAAACACAATCCTAGGCTACCCCAGGATAATTAGAGAACACCAGTATGGATGAGCAGTCATTTTGGAAAAATGGTTATTGCTCACTGAGCTGCTAAAGTTAAATTTGCCTGAAAAAAAAAATTACTTTTTTTTTTCTTAATTTTTTTTTGTTTTATCATTTTTAATTTTTTATAAATAAAAATAAATATATATATATATATAGCCATGTCCAAGTCAATACAGTCATGGCCAAAAATATTGGCACCCCTGCCCCCTGCATTTCTGCCAGATAGTGTACCACTTCACCCAGAAAATTATTGCAATTACAAATATTTAGGCATTTTCATGTTTTTTTTTTTTGTTTAAATTGGTATGACACAAAAAAGTGGTGAAACACAAAGCCAAATTCCATATATATTATTAATATATATATATATATATATATATATTTTTTTTTTTTCCCCCATTATATTAATAAATATATATATATATATATATATATATATATATATATATATGCCACAGCACCCATGGTCGCCAGCTTACTGCACCCACAGACTGCTGCCAACCAGCTGCCGCCCTCCACCTTATTGGTGTCTATGCTCCCTGCTGCTCTTTGGGGTTCCATCTGCTGATGCCTACATCACTACATGAGCCAATACAGACATAGGGTCTGGCCTTTAAATCACTACAAGATTGACATAGGGACTGGTCCCTACCTACATCACTACAAGACCTGTTACTGACGTAGGGTCTGGCCCCTACCTACATCACTACAAGTTCCACTACTGACATAGGATCTGGCCCTTATGTCACTACAAGACCCGTTATTGACATAGGGTCTGGCCCCTACTTTAGTACAAGACCCATTACGGATGTAGGGTCTGGGTCCTACGTCAATACAAGACCCATTACTGACATAGGGTTTGGCCCCTACATCACTACAAGACCTGTTACTGACGTAGGGTCTGGCCCCTACCTACATCACTACAAGACCTGTTACTGACGTAGGGTCTGGCCTCTACCTACATCACTACAAGATCCATTACTGACATAGGGTCTGGCCCCTACGTCACTACAAGACCCATTACTGACATAGGGTCTGGCCCCTACGTCACCATATGACCTATTACTGACAGATACTGGCCCCTACGTCAATACAAGACCCATTGTTGACGTAGGGTCTGATCCTTATGTCACTACAAGACCCATTACGGACAAAGGGTTTGCCCCTATGTCACTTCAGGACATTACTGATGCAAGGTCTGGCAGATAGAATTTAGCATAGAGCAGGCATTTATTGAATCTTTTTACATGACAACCAGATCTCTTTAAGGCACCAAAGAACATAGAAGAGCGTGGCCTGATCCTGCCAGTTTCAGCAAAAGGACGTTTGGTGAACTGGTTATATGGAAATTAGGTGCTGGGATCCGAAGAGCGATGATCTCATTAAACACAGGAAAAGCCCTTCCATAACAGGACGCATACACCAGTCTAATGCACAGAATTTTCTAGACACAGACACATGGCGGGAAGTCTAATTGATCTGCACACGCCTGGACATCCGCTCTCCCATTATAGGTGTCAGAGCATGTGGTGCACATCCCATTGCTGCACAAAGGAAATCAATTCCACGCCAGAGCCATGGTGCTGCGGGCGAGAGGCTGCCTGTGAGTAATGGGGTCTTCACCCGTGATGGAATTATAGATCTCCTGTCCAACAATCCAACAGACAAACTTGAATTCTGCTACAACCTATCTATGGGTCAGTACAGTAACTGTGTGTGATGCCATCCTTCTGCACATCTATCTAATCCAATAGGGAAGCCTTCTAGTGTTGTAGAACACTCATGGCTTCCACAGCTACTTTATAAAACATCCAAGACTGTATATGCATTCTTTGTGTCAAAATGTATTAGAGAGACACTATCACCATCTACACATGTAGCCAGACAGTGCTGGGCCCTCTGTGATTCATAGGTCTCATAGCACTTGTATGGACTGCTATGGCTAGAGTTACACCCTTTGGCTGCTGTAATCACCTCCCAGACCCACCATTCCAGAGATGCTGTGCTGCCCCTATCAGACTCACCATTCCAGCGATGCTGTTCAACTCCTATTCTGGATTGGGTCATTGGACCAACATATTTTGAGCACAGGTTATCAAGGCCTGTCCGTCCAACTTATATGAAAAAATGTCAGCCGCACTCCAAACCTAACTCCTCTTGCTGTATTTATTGATAGTCAACAAAATAGACATACCACATGTCTCCACCTGAAAACCAACCTTCTTTGACGTGTTTCACCATTCTTGGCTTGCCCAAAAAGGATAGGGGAAGAATTCCCTTTCCTTGTGAGCAAGCGAGAAGTGGTTAAATGCATCAAGGAAGGTTGGTTTTTAGGTGGAGACATGAGGTATGTCTATTTTGTTGACTATCAATAAATACAGCAAGAGGAGTTAGGTTTGGAGTGCGGCTGACATTTTTTTATATCTTTGATGGAAAGTGGAGCTGGGCTTTCGTAGCCAGCACCTGGATTGTCCATGTATGAAAAGGAGCAAGTCTTGAGAGGAGCTATGGATTTGAGTATGTTCCACCTAACTGGTACTCATAAGAGAATGCTGCAGGGAGTAGGGCCACATATTGGCATGGTGCTGCTTTGCAGCATTAGAATCCACGCACTGTAAGGGAAGAATAGGGTGAAAAAGACCTGTGACATCACTTTCATTAAGGGTACAGGAGTGCTCCAATGGTGATGATGGTGGGAGTGGTGAAGGTGGTGGGGGCTGGGTTAGGTTGGGAATGGGAAGTCTGGTAGGGGTTTCACAATTTCTGAATTAGGTTTTAGAGCAGGAGTCTTCAAACTTTATAAACAAAAGGCCAGTTTACAGCCCTTCAGAATATGAGGGGGCTGGACTGTGGCCAGTGTGAGTAGGAAGTGCCCTGGTGTCAATGGGAATAAACAATGCATCATCATTGGTATCAGTGGGAGGAATAATGCTCCATCTTTCGTATCAGTGGGAGGATTAACACCCTATCATTGGTATCTATGGGAGGAAGAGTGCCCCATCATTGGTGTCAGTGGGAGGAAGAGTGCCCCATCATTGGTATCAGTGGGAGGAATAGTGCCCCATCATTGGTATTAGTGGGAGGAATAGTGCCCCATCATTGGTATCAGTAGGAGGAATAGTGCCCCATCATTGGTATCAGTGGGAGGAATAATGCCCCATCATTGGTATCAGTGGAAGGAATAATGCTCCATCTTTCGTATCAGTGGGAGGATTAACGCCCTATCATTGGTATCACTGAGAGGAATATTGCCCCATCATTGGTATCAGTGGGAGGATTAACGCCCTATCATTGGTATCTATGGGAGGAAGAGTGCCCCATCATTGGTGTCAGTGGGAGGAATAATGCCCCATCATTGGTATCAGTGGGAGAATTAACGCCCTATCATTGGTATCTATGGGAGGAATAGTGCCCCATCATTGGTTTCAGTAGGAGGAATAGTGCTCCATCATTGGTATCAGTAGGAGGAATGGTGCCCCATCATTGGTATCACTGAGAGGAATAGTGCCCCATCATTGGTTTCAGTAGGAGGAATAGTGCTCCATCATTGGTATCAGTAGGAGGAATGGTGCCCCATCATTGGTATCACTGAGAGGAATAGCGCCCCATCATTGGTATCAGTGGGAGGAATAGTGCCCCATAATTGGTATCACTGAGAGGAATAGTGCCCCATCATTGGTTTCAGTAAGAGGAATAGTGCCCCATCATTGGTATCAGTGGGAGGAATAGTGCCCCATAATTGGTATCACTGAGAGGAATAGTGCCCCATCATTGGTATCAATGGGAGGATTAACGCCTTATAATTAGTATCTATGGGAGGAAGAGTGCCCCATCATTGGTGTCACTGGAAAAAGTAGTGCTCCATCATTCTTGTGAGTGGGAGGATTATTTTGCCATTGTTGGTGAAAGTGGAAGGAAAAGTGCCTTGTCTCAGGAGGAGGACTAGCGCCCCAAGAGCCAAATAAAGGCAAGCAAAGGGACACATCAGGCCCTCGGGCGGCAATTTGGAGATCACCGCTTTAGAGTAAAAAAAATCTTATCCAAAGATCCGTATAGGAGAGACATTCTTATCCTCATGTAATCGGCTAATGAAGCAAGAGTATATGTATGACAACCAGGCAACTAAACATTTGGAGAATGAGTAGACAGTCTCTATATTGCCTTTACTGTCTACTTCACAAACAGCCATTTATGGACACAATGATGCTCGCTCATCCCAAATCTTTATATACATACCAATGGAGCACCCAAATTGTGTTTTATATAGACCAGCATGGCATGCTACAATATTAGTTTCAGACCTAATTGCCCAATATCACTGGGTGTTTCTTCCTCTAGCGCTGGCAAGTATTTTCACTCCCTTTCATGTATTTTCTATTTATTTTGCAGCAGGAGGTATGAAACTACATTTTCAGAAGGAGAGGCCATCAATGGAAGCCTACATCTTTCACTCATGACCTCCTTTTAGAAAGGATGAATGTAAATCATTATACTGGCTGAACAAATTTACAAAGCTTTTGGCATGCAACAGTAAACACATACAGTACGTATTTCAGCTGCCTGCCAGGTTCACTCTATGTAGCTTTACGTCACTTTATTGTCCGATTTAAACAGACAGACGGTCCATTATAGAACCAAATGCCATGTGGGAAAAAAATGATGATCTATGGGTTCAAACGAGAAGATGATCTATGGGTTCAAACGAGCATTTACTACGTGTGACGAGTTACAGCGAGGTGCTATCAGGAAAAGATAATGGGATATTGGAAACACAATAAATGAACAGAGCTGGGAAGATTGTGGGGCAAATAATGAGACTGAATGAACACTAGCTACCTGACAACAACAGGAAATAATGAAGAACCTAAATGGATGTGTGATGTTACTGCACCTCTCTTTATACCCATATGATCAATGTCTGATGTGTGACAGCTGAAGGATGTAGGCTTTTTAGAAAATCTTTTCCTTGCATTGGGTCGCTATTTTCAAAACAAGGCCATCTCTGCAAAGCCAATACTTCCCAGCTTTTCCACAGTCCACTGGTCTGAAGAAAGAACCTTGCTCAAAGATCTCCTGCGTTTAACATTTCTACAAGTGTATGATGCTGGCACCCTCTGCTGCACTCTGTGGTACCCTCCGCTAGACACTGCGTCACTACAGGACAAGAAGGAACCACAGTACACAGCAGGGGTGCTAGGATGTTGAAGACCTTTCAACAAAATTATCTCTCCAACCTACGACCTGCTAGGATAACCAAGAAAATGTCAGCCTAGCAGTGGAAAAACTAAACAGAATTCTATTGCTAGTAGAGGGATCATTAACAGGAGAAATGAGGCCCTGGTTCCTCTATATAGATCTTAAATTATCACTAGAGGGGTCACCAGCAGGAGGAAGGAGGTCCTTATTCCTCTATATAGATCTTTATTTATCACTAGAGGGGTCACCAGCAGGAGGGAGGAGGTCCTGATTCCTCTATATAGATCTTTATCACTAGAGGGATCACCAGCAGGAGGAAGGAAGTACAAATTCCCCTATATAGATCTTTAATTATCACTAGAGGGGTCACCAGCAGGAGGAAGGAGGTCCTTATTCCTCTATATAGATCTTTATTTATCACTAGAGGGATCACCAGCAGGAGGAAGGAGGTCCTGATTGCTCTATATAGATCTTTATATCACTAGAGGGGTCACCAGCAGGAGGAAGGAGGTCCTGATTCCTCCATATAGATCATTATTTATCACTAGAGGTATCACAAGTAGGAGGAAGCAGGTCCTTATTCCTTTATATAGATATTTATATAACTAGAGGGGTCACCAGCAGGAGGAAGGAGGTCCTGATTCCTCTATATAGATCTTTATTTATCACTAGAGGGGTCACTAGCAGGAGGGAGGAGGTCCTGATTCCTCTATATAGATCTTTATCACTAGAGGTATCACAAGTAGGAGGAAGCAGGTCCTTATTCCTTTATATAGATATTTATATAACTAGAGGGGTCACCAGCAGGAGGAAGGAGGTCCTGATTCCTCTATATAGATCTTTATATCACTAGAGGGGTCACCAGCAGGAGGAAGGAGGTCCTGATTCCTCTATATAGATCTTTATTTATCACTAGAGGGATCACCAGCAGGAGGAAGGAGGTCCTGATTGCTCTATATAGATCTTTATATCACTAGAGGGGTCACCAGCAGGAGGAAGGAGGTCCTGATTCCTCCATATAGATCATTATTTATCACTAGAGGTATCACAAGTAGGAGGAAGCAGGTCCTTATTCCTTTATATAGATATTTATATAACTAGAGGGGTCACCAGCAGGAGGAAGGAGGTCCTGATTCCTCTTTATAGATCTTTATTTATCACTAGAGGGGTCACCAGCAGGAGGAAGGAGGTCCTGATTCCTCTATATAGATCTTTATTTATCACTAGAGGGGTCACTAGCAGGAGGGAGGAGGTCCTGATTCCTCTATATAGATCTTTATCACTAGAGGTATCACAAGTAGGAGGAAGCAGGTCCTTATTCCTTTATATAGATATTTATATAACTAGAGGGGTCACCAGCAGGAGGAAGGAGGTCCTGATTCCTCTATATAGATCTTTATATCACTAGAGGGGTCACCAGCAGGAGGAAGGAGGTCCTGATTCCTCTATATAGATCTTTATATCACTAGAGGGGTCACCAGCAGGAGGAAGGAGGTCCTGATTCCTCTTTATAGATCTTTATTTATCACTAGATGGGTCACCAGCAGGAAGGAGGTCCTGATTCCTCTATATAGATCTTTATATCACTAGAGGGGTCACCAGCAGGAGGAAGGAGGTCCTGATTCCTCTATATAGATCTTTATTTATCACTAGAGGGATCACCAGCAGGAGGAAGGAGGTCCTGATTCCTCAATATAGATCTTTATTTATCACTAGAGGGGTCACCAGCAGGAGGAAAGAGGTCCTGATTCCTCTATATAGATCTTTATTTATCACTAGAGGGGTCGCCAGCAGGAGGAAGGAGGTCCTGATTCCTCTATATAGATCTTTATATCACTAGAGGGGTCGCCAGCAGGAGGAAGGAGGTCCTGATTCCTCTATATAGATCTTTATATCACTAGAGGGGTCACCGGCAGGAGGATGGAGGTCCTGATTCCTCTATATAGATCTTTATATCACTAGAGGGGTCACCAGCAGGAGGAAGGAGGTCCTGATTCCTCTTTATAGATCTTTATTTATCACTAGATGGGTCACCAGCAGGAGGAAGGAGGTCCTGATTCCTCTATATACAGTTGTGGCCAAAATTATTCAACCCCCAATGCTGTAAAGGGGTTTAGGGACTATAGTGTACATTTGGAATTGTATTCAGAATCAAATCCTACAAGGACGTTGTAACTACCCAAATGCAACTAAAATGACATCAATTGTTTATGTAATACAGTAGTAAATGGTTCTTATGTGGTTTCTTCATTGCCACAATTATTCAACCCCTTAAAGACTACCACTCTGAAGAACAGAGGTTCATACAGGTGCTTTCCATCAGGTATTGAAAACACCTGTGGATGTCACCGAGCAGCAATCAAGCATAATAAGCACCAATTAGGCAGCTTTAAAATGACTGTGATACTCAGCTCCTTCTAGACATTTACTGGTGTGGTTACAAACATGGTGAAGGCAAGAGAATGGTCCAGGAAGACAAGAGAAGAGGTGATTTCTCTTCACAGGAAGGGCAATGGCTATAAGAAGATTGCAAAGATGTTAAACATACCAAGAGACACCTTAGGAAGCATCATTCGCAAATTCAAGGCAAAGGGCACTGTTGAAACGCTACCTGGTCGTGGCAGAAAGAAGATGCTGACTTCGACTGCTGTGCGCTACCTGAAGCGTAGAGTGGAGAGAAGTCCCCGTGTGACTGCTGAGGAACTGAGAAAAGATTTGTCAGATGTGGGTACAGAAGTTTCAGCCCAGACAATAAGACGCACACTGCGTAATGAAGGCCTCCGTGCCAGAACTCCCAGGCGTACCCCCTTGCTGTCTCCAAAGAATAAGAAGAGTCGACTGCAGTATGCCAAAAGCCATGTGGACAAACCACAAAAGTTGTGGGATAGTGTTCTGTGGACTGATGAAACAAAATTAGAACTGTTTGGGCCCATGGATCAACGCTATGTTTGGAGGAGGAAGAACAAGGCCTATGATGAAAAGAACACCTTGCCTACTGTGAAGCATGGTGGAGGGTCAATCATGCTTTGGGGCTGTTTTGCTTCTGCAGGTACAGGGAAGCTTCAGCGTGTGCAAGGTACCATGAATTCTCTTCAGTACCAGGAGATATTGGATGGAAACGTGATGCAGTCCGTCACACACCTGAGGCTTGGGAGACGTTGGACCTTTCAACAGGACAATGATCCCAAGCATACCTCCAAGTCCACTAGAGCATGGTTGCAGAGGAAAGGCTGGAACATTTTGGAGTGGCCATCGCAGTCACCAGACTTAAATCCGATTGAGAACCTCTGGTGGGACTTAAAGAAAGCAGTTGCAGTGCGCAAGCCTAAGAATGTGACTGAACTGGAGGCCTTTGCCCATGAAGAATGGGCGAAGATACCCGTAGATCGCTGCAAGACACTTGTGTCAAGCTATGCTTCACGTTTAAAAGCTGTTATAACTGTAAAAGGATGCTGTACTAAGTACTAAGATTGAATGTCACTTGGGGGTTGAATAAAACTGATAATGCTGTGAGCACAGAAAAGACATTTGTGGTTATTTCATTATAACTGTTATGTTATATTTGTCTGACCTACAAGTGCCTCTTTAATGTAAATGTAAGCAAGATGACTGAATGATCAAAAGCAATGTCAAACTGGCCAAAACACTCAATTTCAGTGGGGGTTGAATAATTTTGGCCACAACTGTAGATCTTTATATCACTAGAGGGGTCGCCAGCAGGAGGAAGGAGGTCCTGATTCCTCTATATAGATCTTTATATCACTAGAGGGGTCACCGGCAGGAGGATGGAGGTCCTGATTCCTCTATATAGATCTTTATATCACTAGAGGGGTCACCAGCAGGAGGAAAGAGGTCCTGATTCCTCCATATAGATCATTATTTATCACTAGAGGTATCACAAGTAGGAGGAAGCAGGTCCTTATTCCTTTATATAGATCTTTATATCACTAGATGGGTCACCAGCAGGAGGAAGGAGGTCCTGATTCCTCTATATAGATCTTTATATCACTAGAGGGGTCACCAGCAGGAGGAAGGAGGTCCTGATTCCTTTACATAGATCTTTATGTCACTATAGGGATCACCAGCAAGAAGAAGGATGTCCAAATTCTCTTATATATATTTTAGTTATCAGTAGAAGGAACACCAGCATGTGGAAGGAGGTCCTGATTCCTCTATATAAATCTTTATATTACTGGAAAAATCACCAGTGGGAGAAAGGAGGTTCTAATTTCTTCATGTAGATCTTTAGGGATCACTAGCAGGAGGAAGGATGTCCTGATCCCTCTATATAGATCTTTAGTTATTACTAGAGGGATCACCAGCAGGAAGAAGGAGGTTCTGATTTGTCTTTATAAATCTTTAGTTATTGCTAAATCACCACTGTGAAAAGGATGTCCAAATTCCCATATATAGATCATCCATTATCAGAGGGATTACCAACAGGAGAAAGGGGTTCCTGATTCCTTTATATATAGATCTTTAGTTATCACTAGCGGGATGACCAGCAAGAGGAATGAGGTCCTGATCCCCTATATAGATCTTTAGTTACCACTAGCGGGATGACCAGCAAGAGCAGTGGTTCTCAAGCTTTCTAATGCCGCGACCCCTTAATACAGTTCCTCATGTTGTGGTGACCCCCAACAATAAAATTATTTTCGTTGCTACTTCATAACTGTAATTTTGCAGTGGGAGGACTAGCGCCCCATCACTGATGTCAGTGGGATGAATAGTGTCCCATTGTTGGTATCAATGGGAGGAATAGTGTCCCATCATTGGTGTCAGTGGGAGGAATAGTGCCCCATCATTGTTGTCAGTGGGAGGAATAGTGTCCCATCATTGGTGTCAGTGGGAGGAATAGTGTCCCATCATTGGTGTCAGTGGGAGGAATAGTGTCCCATCATTGGTGTCAGTGAGAGGAATAGTGCCCCATCATTGGTGTCAGTGGGAGGAATAGTGCCCAATCATTGGCGTCAGTGGGAGGAATAGTGTCCCATCATTGGCGTCAGTGGGAGGAATAGTGCCCCATCATTGGCGTCAGTGGGAGGAATAGTGTCCCATCATTGGCGTCAGTGGGAGGAATAGTGTCCCATCATTGGCGTCAGTGGGAGGAATAGTGTCCCATCATTGGCGTCAGTGGGAGGAATAGTGTCCCATCATTGGCGTCAGTGGGAGGAATAGTGTCCCATCATTGGCGTCAGTGGGAGGAATAGTGTCCCATCATTGGCGTCAGTGGGAGGAATAGTGCCCCATCATTGGCGTCAGTGGGAGGAATAGTGCCCCATCATTGTTGTCAGTGGGAGGAATAGTGCCCCATCATTGTTGTCAGTGGGAGGAATAGTGTCCCATCATTGGTATCAGTGGGAGGAATAGTGTCCCATCATTGGTGTCAGTGGGAGGAATAGTGCCCCATCATTGGTGTCAGTGGGAGGAATAGTGTTCCATCATTGGTGTCAGTGGGAGGAATAGTGCCCAATCATTGGCGTCAGTGGGAGGAATAGTGCCCAATCATTGGCGTCAGTGGGAGGAATAGTGCCCAATCATTGGCGTCAGTGGGAGGAATAGTGCCCAATCATTGGCGTCAGTGGGAGGAATAGTGTCCCATCATTGGCGTCAGTGGGAGGAATAGTGCCCCATCATTGGCGTCAGTGGGAGGAATAGTGTCCCATCATTGGCGTCAGTGGGAGGAATAGTGTCCCATCATTGGCGTCAGTGGGAGGAATAGTGTCCCATCATTGGTATCAGTGGGAGAAATAGTGCCCCATCATTGGTATCAGTGGGAGGAATAGTGCCCCATCATTGGTGTCAGTGGGAGGAACAGTGCCCCATTGTGGGTGTCAGTGGGGGGAGGAATAGTGCCCCATCGTTGGTGTCAGTGGGGGGAGGAATAGTGCCCCATCGTTGGTGTCAGTGGGGGGAGGAATAGTGCCCCATCGTTGGTGTCAGTGGGGGGAGGAATAGTGCCCCATCGTTGGTGTCAGTGGGGGGAGGAATAGTGCCCCATCGTTGGTGTCAGTGGGGGGAGGAATAGTGCCCCATCGTTGGTGTCAGTGGGGGGAGGAATAGTGCCCCATCGTTGGTGTCAGTGGGGGGAGGAATAGTGCCCCATCGTTGGTGTCAGTGGGGGGAGGAATAGTGCCCCATCGTTGGTGTCAGTGGGGGGAGGAATAGTGCCCCATCGTTGGTGTCAGTGGGGGGAGGAATAGTGCCCCATCGTTGGTGTCAGTGGGGGGAGGAATAGTGCCCCATCGTTGGTGTCAGTGGGGGGAGGAATAGTGCCCCATCGTTGGTGTCAGTGGGGGGAGGAATAGTGCCCCATCGTTGGTGTCAGTGGGGGGAGGAATAGTGCCCCATCGTTGGTGTCAGTGGGGGGAGGAATAGTGCCCCATCGTTGGTGTCAGTGGGGGGAGGAATAGTGCCCCATCGTTGGTGTCAGTGGGGGGAGGAATAGTGCCCCATCGTTGGTGTCAGTGGGGGGAGGAATAGTGCCCCATCGTTGGTGTCAGTGGGGGGAGGAATAGTGCCCCATCGTTGGTGTCAGTGGGGGGAGGAATAGTGCCCCATCGTTGGTGTCAGTGGGGGGAGGAATAGTGCCCCATCGTTGGTGTCAGTGGGGGGAGGAATAGTGCCCCATCGTTGGTGTCAGTGGGGGGAGGAATAGTGCCCCATCGTTGGTGTCAGTGGGGGGAGGAATAGTGCCCCATCGTTGGTGTCAGTGGGGGGAGGAATAGTGCCCCATCGTTGGTGTCAGTGGGGGGAGGAATAGTGCCCCATCGTTGGTGTCAGTGGGGGGAGGAACAGTGCCCCATCGTTGGTGTCAGTGGGGGGAGGAATAGTGCCCCATCGTTGGTGTCAGTGGGGGGAGGAATAGTGCCCCATCGTTGGTGTCAGTGGGGGGAGGAATAGTGCCCCATCGTTGGTGTCAGTGGGGGGAGGAATAGTGCCCCATCGTTGGTGTCAGTGGGGGGAGGAATAGTGCCCCATCGTTGGTGTCAGTGGGGGGAGGAATAGTGCCCCATCGTTGGTGTCAGTGGGGGGAGGAATAGTGCCCCATCGTTGGTGTCAGTGGGGGGAGGAATAGTGCCCCATCGTTGGTGTCAGTGGGGGGAGGAATAGTGCCCCATCGTTGGTGTCAGTGGGGGGGAGGAATAGTGCCCCATCGTTGGTGTCAGTGGGGGGGAGGAATAGTGCCCCATCGTTGGTGTCAGTGGGGGGAGGAATAGTGCCCCATCGTTGGTGTCAGTGGGGGGAGGAATAGTGCCCCATCGTTGGTGTCAGTGGGGGGGAGGAATAGTGCCCCATCATTGGTGTCAGTGGGGGGAGGAATAGTGCCCCATCGTTGGTGTCAGTGGGGGGAGGAATAGTGCCCCATCGTTGGTGTCAGTGGGGGGAAGAATAGTGCCCCATCGTTGGTGTCAGTGGGGGGGAAGAATAGTGCCCCATCATTGGTGTCAGTGGGGGGAGGAATAGTGCCCCATCGTTGGTGTCAGTGGGGGGAGGAATTGTGCCCCATCGTTGGTGTCAGTGGGGGGTGGAATAGTGCCCCATCGTTGGTGTCAGTGGGGGGAGGAATAGTGCCCCATCGTTGGTGTCAGTGGGGGGAGGAATAGTGCCCCATCGTTGGTGTCAGTGGGGGGAGGAATAGTGCCCCATCGTTGGTATTAGTGACACAAATGATGGGGCACTATCCCTCCCACTGACACCAATGATACTTACCTTGCTGACTCCTGCTCCAGCCTGGGCTCGCTCTCTCCCTCTCCCATCTACAGCCTGCATACCTGGCTGCAGCAGCAAAATTTGCACTTACCGGTCAGCTGTCTTCCTTCTCTGGCCTCTCTCTTCACTCGTTCCTGCAGCTCCCACGATCTTCTTCGATCTCCGAGCGCTGCCGCTCGGCTCCTCCTCTCCAAGCTCCACCTTCTCGCCGGTGATTGGCCGCCTGTGTGCCTCTCCTGAGCTACAGTTCCGGTGGCCAATCAGCGGCGAGGAGGCGGTGACAGGGGCAGCATATCATCCCGCCCACACATCGCCGGAGACAGGAGCGGCGTCTCGGTTCCTAAGACCATCGGAAATATGTGTTTTCCGATGGTCTTAGGCGACCCCTGGGAAATGGTCGTTCGACCCCCAAAGGGGCCGCGACCCCCAGGTTGAGAACCGCTGAGCAAGAGGAATGAGGTCCTGATCCCCTATACAGATCTTTAGTTAGACCTCATTTAGAATTCTGTGTCCAGTTCTGGAGACCTCACTTGCAAAAAAAAATTGATAAGACAGAACGAGTTCAGAAATAAGCAATAAAAATGGTGAAAGGTCTGAGGGATAAAACATAAACTATGAGAGATAAAATTAAAAAAAGGGTCAGACTCGATGGACCACTTGATCTTTTCCTGGCATCATTCTTCGATGTTTCTATTTCAACATTGCAGAACACGTCCAATTGAATATGGCTAACTACTACTAGTTATCACTCTATATATCAATTAAATTCAACATTTTGTCATACATCTTTTAGTTTGTTTTTTTAGTGAAAATTTGGATTTTTATCTAAAAAACAGAAGTTCTACACAGTTCCTTAGCACAGGCCATATTTATGTCTACTTTATACAGAACTTCATTGAGTAGCAGTTTCATTTCCCTTGCCCATAGTTCATTGTCCGTCACACGTGTCCGCTCTATCCGAGATGTAAATATAGCTTTTGTCTGACAATCGGCTACATTCCAACTGTTGCTGTCACCCCCCACTGAGGCAGACTGCGGGGCCCCCTCCTCGCTGACAGAGATCACACACCCACACTAGGCCTACACAGGCGAGCTGGGCTCCACGCTGAAGACAATGGCCTCTGTTCTACAGGACCATCTTCCGGAAACAGAGATTGCTTAAAGGCCTTCAAGAATGGAAAAGCCACCAGCTTCAGTGACCCAGTGTCAGGAGCCGGGGGCTCAGTGCATAAATTTAATTCAACAACTTGCCTATTCAAGCTCCAGCGTTGACCTGAATAAAACTGGAGGTTTTGTGGCTAGCTCTGATGACTTGTGGTGGTCAGAGTCCTGGACTCAATTCCCACCTTAGACAATACTTCATTGAGTTTGTAAAGTTCTCCCTATGTCTAACTGGGCTTACTTGTAAAAAATACTCTCGTAAGTAAAGTTTATCTAAGCCCCAAACGTTTATTTTATTGTTTTAGTATTGGATGCTGTAAAAAGATATTAGAGCCAATGTCAAGCTTTTTACTTCTGTTTATGTTCTCACTAGGAAGATTTACAATATACAGTATCTCCCAGAAGTGAGTCCACCCCTCACATTTCTGTAAATATTTGATTCTATCTTTTCATGTGACAAAACTGAAGAAATGACACTTTGCTACAATGTGAGGTAGTCAGTGTAAAGCTTGTATAACAGTGTAAATTTACTGTCCCCTCAAAATAACTCAACACACAGCCATTAATGTCTAAACCGCTGGCAACAAAAGTGAGTACACCCCTAAGTGACGATGTCCAAATTGGGCCCAATTAGCCATTTTCCCTCCCCAGTGTCATGTGACTCGTTAGTGTTACAAGGTCTCAGGTGTGAATGGGAAGCAGGTGTGTTAAATTTTGTGTTATCGCTCTCACTCAGTCCTACTGGTCACTGGAAGTTCAACATGGCACTTCATGGCAAAGAACTCTCTGAGGATCTGAAAAAAAGAATTGGTGCTCTACATAAAGATGACCTAGGCTATAAGAAGATTGCCAAGACCCTAAAACTGTGCTGCATAATCAAGGAACAAGCCAAGGGTCAGTAACAAGTGGTTGCAGGTTGGGATCAAGCAGAAGAGTAGTTGAGGAACAAGCCAAGGGTCAGTAACAAGTGGTTGCAGGTTGGGATCGAGCAGAAGCCTAGTTGAGGAACAAGCCAAGGGTCAGTAACAAGTGGTTGCAGGTTGGGATCGAGCAGAAGCCTAGTTGAGGAACAAGCCAAGGGCCAGTAACAGGTGGTTGCAGGTTGGGATCGAGCAGAAGCCTAGTTGAGGAACAAGCCAAGGGTCAGTAACAAGTGGTTGCAGGTTGGGATCGAGCAGAAGCCTAGTTGAGGAACAAGCCAAGGGTCAGTAACAGGTGGTTGCAGGTTGGGATCGAGCAGAAGCCTAGTTGAGGAACAAGCCAAGGGTCAGTAACAGGTGGTTGCAGGTTGGGATCGAGCAGAAGCGTAGTCGAGGAACAAGCCATGGGTCAGTAACAGGTGGTTGCAGGTTGGGATCGAGCAGAAGCCTAGTTGAGGAACAAGCCAAGGGTCAGTAACAAGTGGTTGCAGGTTGGGATCGAGCAGAAGCGTAGTCAAGGAACAAGCCAAGGGTCAGTAACAGGTGGTTGCAGGTTGGGATTGAGCAGAAGCCTAGTTGAGGAACAAGCCAAGGGTCAGTAACAAGTGGTTGCAGGTTGGAATTGAGCAGAAGCCTAGTTGAGGAACAAGCCAAGGGTCAGTAACAAGTGGTTGCAGGTTGGGATCGAGCAGAAGCGTAGTCAAGGAACAAGCCAAGGGTCAGTAACAAGTAGCTGCAGGTTGGGTTTAAGCAGAAGTGTAGTTGAGGAACAAACAAAAGGTCAGTAACAAATGGTTGCCAGGTTGGATCAAGCAGAAGCGTAGTCAAGGAACAAGCCAAGAGATGGCAGCAGGAGTGACAAGAGCGAGATATTGGTTGGCGAGAACGCAATAATCAAGCAAATAGGAAGTGCAAAGGCATGGCTTAAATAGTAAGTTCACAGGAGGAGCAAAGAGTTCAGCAGAAACAAGATTCAAGGCAAAATTGTCCAAAGAATTGTCCAGGGAGCTGTCCAGCATCTTAGGTGACTCAGAAAGAAGAGATACTGCCAGACACAGCAGAGGTTGCAGGTTGAAATCTGGGTCCTAACAACAATATTAAACAGCCAACACGTTTCAGGGAATTATTATAGTCTTCCCTTTTCTCATGGTTATACAACAGATGCAAAATTGGGACACAAATGGTTGCAGAAACACACAATTTTACACTAATACAATAAAATTTATGGGGGTAATAAAGAAAAAAAAACTTCATAGAGCAATCTATTCTAATAGGGCTAACTATATTTATAAAATGCATGAAGGAAATAGATTTTATTTCCACAAGGAAAATATTATTTAAAATTATATTATTGAATATGTTATAGAATATTTTATATAAAATTTTGTAGATTTTTAAAAAAACATTTGTGTTTCTACAACCATTTGTATACCAACTTTCTATATGTTTTGCAGCCCTAAAGAAGGGGGAGACTATTGAACCCCCTAAATACGTTAGTGTTCTATAATGTTTTGCTGAGGGAATATAATTAAATCATTTTAGACCCTCAGTTCTTTGGTCCGGCACTCTCTTTGAATTGTTTTTAATTTGGATTCCAAACTTTGGGTCCTCTATGAAGGGGTACATTGTTTATACTGAGAGCACACTCACCGGAGCCATTGCACCCTTGTATTCATTTTTTTTTCACAAAGATCACATGGTACAAGGCTATTCACAACAGCCTTGTACCATGTGACATGCTGTGACCATTCACAGCTCTCACAGTATTTCTCAATGGCTGCAGGAATGCAGCCAGAAAGAAGGAGAAATTATTGCTTTTACAGCCTTTATGGGTGTAAAAAAAAAAAAATCTTCATCACTCCCCCACAAGTAGTACAGTGTCCCTATGGTGACATTGTACTGCTAGGGTGACAGTATGCTACCCCCCCCCAAAAAAAAAAAAAAAAAAAAACTCATAAATAATAATATAAAAACAAATGTAAAAAATAATTTAGATAAATTATAATTTTTGGTTATAAACTAATTTGGGTTTCTTTTTTACTAAAAAGATAGCCGAATACATTTTGGCCAAGATTTATGAAGAAAGATTATTTATTTGCAAAATTTCTATGAGAAAAACACTTTGTTTTTCAAAATGTTGAACTTTTTCATTTACAGTGAAGGAAATGCATATTTGACCCCCTGCTGATGTTGAATGTTTGCCCACTCACAAAGAAATGATCAGTCTAAAAATCGAATGTTCAGTGTATTGTAACACTGAGAGACAGAATAGCAACAAAACATTCAGCAGAAATAACAAATGATGATTGATTTGCATGTTCATGAGGGAAATAGGTATTTGATCCCCTTCACAATACATGACTTAGTACTTGGTGGCAAATCCCTTGTTGGCAATCACAGAGGTCAGACGTTTCCTGGAGTTGGCCACCAGGTTTGCACACATCTCAGGGGGGATTTTGGCCCACTCCTCTTGGCAGATCCTCTCCAAGTCATTAAGGTTTGGTGGCTGATGTTTGGCAACTCGAACTTTCAGCTCCCTCCACAGATTTTCAATCGGATTAAGGTCTGGAGACTGGGCCACTCCAGGACCTTAATGTGTTGAGTGCCGGGTGGATGGATTGGGTGCCAGGTGGATGGTTGGGTGCCGGGTGAATGGATTGAGTGCCGGGTGGATGAGTTGGGTGCCGGGTGAATGGATTGGGTGCCGGGTGAATGGATTGGGTGACGGGTGAATGGATTGGGTGACGGGTGAATGGATTGGGTGCCGGGTGAATGGATTGGGTGCCGGGTGAATGGATTGGGTGCCGGGTGAATGGATTGGGTGCCGGGTGAATGGATGGGTGCCGGGTGAATGGATTGGGTGCCGGGTGAATGGATTGGGTGCCGGGTGAATGGATTGAGTTCCGGGTGAATGGATTGAGTTCCGGGTGAATGGATTGAGTTCCGGGTGGATGGATTGAGTTCCGGGTGGATGGATTGAGTTCCGGGTGGATGGATTGAGTTCCGGGTGGATGGGTTGGGTGTTGGGTGGATGGGTTGGGTGTTGGGTGGATGGGTTGGGTGTTGGGTGGATGGGTTGGGTGCCGGGTGGATGGGTTGGGTGCCGGGTGGATGTGTTGGGTGCCGGGTGGATGGATGGGGTGCCGGGTGGATGGATGGGGTGCCGGGTGGATGGATTGGGTGCCGGGTGGATGGATTGGGTGCCGGGTGGATGGTTGGGTGCCGGGTGGATGGTTGGGTGCCGGGTGGATGGTTGGGTGCCGGATGGATGGATTGGGTGCCGGGTGGATGGATTGGGTGCCAGGTGGATGGTTGGGTGCCGGATGGATGGATTGGGTGTTGGGTGGATGGGTTGGGTGCCGGGTGGATGGATTGGGTGCCAGGTGGATGGTTGGGTGCCGGATGGATGGGTTGGGTGCCAGGTGGATGGGTTGGGTGCCAGGTGGATGGATTGGGTGCCAGGTGGATGGATTGGGTGCCAGGTGGATGGATTGGGTGCCAGGTGGATGGATTGGGTGCCAGGCTGATGGATTGGGTGCCCTGCAGAGACAGAGTGGCCATAAAGGAGGCTGGATAATGAATTCCGAGAGCCGGGAGAGGAGGACTGGTATGTCTCCCTGTTTTATAGACATTGAGGAAGAGGCTTATTAAAAGTAGAGAAGCAATAGAGACAGAGCTGCGGGGTATGGCATGAATGGCATCCGTTTATCTTCCTGACAGACGTCCCCCGAAAGTCTCATTACCCGGAATCTAATACATCAAAATCTAATGGCCAGACGAGGGGGGGGGGGAGGGGGGGAGCTGCAGCTGAATCACACAGACAGACCAGCTTAATGGATTCAATTCACAGCGAAAATATTTGTAGATGCTTTAGTAATAAAGCAGGACTCCGACAAGCGCAGGATGCATCCAAAATGACCACCAAACTTAAAGCAGGACTCCGACAAGCGCAGGATGTATCCAAAATGGCCACCAAATTTAAAGCAGGACTCCGACAAGCACTGGATGTATCTAAAATGACCACCAAACCTAAAGCAGGACTCCGACAAGCGCAGGATGCATCCAAAATGACCAAACTTAAAGCAGGACTCCGACAAGCACTGGATGTATCCAAAATGACCACCAAACTTAAAGCAGAACTAAACATGAACTATTTTTAACCCTTATGCTGCTAGCATTAGTAAATATATAGCACGGTATATTATATTTACTTATTCCTTATTCTATTCTTTTCTATTCATCTTTTTTTTACATTTCTTCCTGGTTTCTGGCCTAGGTCAAAATGATGTCATACATCCTAGGAGTGTTCAGGAGGGGAGGAGAACCTTTCTCAGCTAAGTACACCTTCCTGCCTGCATGCCTATGGACACAGCTGATCACATGTCAAGGTAAAAGTCCAATCACAGCAGCCTTTTACCATGTGATTAGCTGTGTCCGATGACACCGCAGATCAAAAAGTAAATACAGTTGCCGGTTATTGGCAGCGCTTTCGTCACACTGTCACAGCATGAGGAGAGTATTGCCCATAACCAGCAAATATCACAGAGCAGATCTGCACTGATCATCAATTCCCAGCAGTTTCACCAAGCACTGCCACCCATCAGTGCCCAGCCAGTCAGTACAGTCAGTCAGTCAGTGCTGCCCGTCAGTGCTGCCTATCAGTGCTCATCATTGCTGCATATCAGTGCAGCATCATCAATGCCTCCTCATCAATGCCCACCAGTGCCACCTCATCAGTGCCCATCAGTGCCATCCATCCGTGCTCATCATTGCTGCATATCAGTGTAGCATCATCAATGCCTCCTCATCAATGCCCACCAGTGCCAGCTCATCAGTGCCCATCAGTGCTGCCTATCAGTGCTCATCATTGCTGCATATCAGTGTAGCATCATCAATGCCTCCTCATAAATGCCCACCAGTGCCACCTCATCAGTGCCCATCAGTGCCGCCTATCAGTGCTCATCATAGCTGCATGTCAGTGCAGCTTCATCAATGCCTCCTCATCAATGCCTACCAGTGCCGCCTCATCAGTGCAGCCTATCGGTGCCCATTAGTGCAGCCTATCCGTGCCACCTCATCATTGCCTAGGCAAGTGGTTAATGACTTTTAATGCACAAAAACACAATATAATACCCAATTGTTTGCTAAAATATAAAAGATGATGTTACACCGAGCAAATAGATACCAAACACGTCACGCTTTAAAAACTGCGTACGCCTGTGGAACAGTGCCAAACTACAATTAAATATGTGTATATCCACCTACCCCCAAAATATCTCAAAAAGTCACACTTTCTCCCCAGAAAGTAATACAATATTATAACCTTTTTGAATTTACATAAACATATTCATATTCAAATACCATAATAATAAAATAAAATAAAATTAAAATAAGAATCAAAACATCCAATAAAAAGTGTCCCAATAAACAAAAAAATTGTCCCAATAAAAAATTGTCCCAATAAAAACAAAAATAGTGAAAATAGTGTCCAAAAAAATGTCCCAATGTTCAAACTTTATCATCCAGTAGGAAGAAATCCTATTTCATCCCGCGGTACCTCAAAAAAACAAATTGAATAATCTAGTGCATTACCTTTGTAAATAATATTTATAAATAATATAAATGCACGGAGTGTATATATTATTTATAAATATTATTTACAAAGGTAATGCACTAGATTATTCAATTTGTTTTTTTGAGGTACCGCGGGATGAAATAGGATTTCTTCCTACTGGATGATAAAGTTTGAACATTGGGACATTTTTTTGGACACTATTTTCACTATTTTTGTTTTTATTGGGACAATTTTTTATTGGGACAATTTTTTTGTTTATTGGGACACTTTTTATTGGATGTTTTGATTCTTATTTTAATTTTATTTCATTATTATGGTATTTGAATATGAATATGTTTATGTAAATTCAAAAAGGTTATAATATAGTGCCAAACTACAGTACCTATAGATCTCCATAGGTGAGGATTTAAAAGCGTAGAGATACACAGGAGGTCTGATGCTAGAATTATTGCCTTTGCTCTGATGTTTGTGGTGTTACCTCACATGTGGGGTGTGTCCCGTGCGACCACCGTTTATATATGTGTGCAGGACCAGGACTGTTAGAAACCACAGGGCCCCATACAGCCCCATACGTAGAGTGTACTATGCTTCAGTTATGAATTAACACTGTGAGTGATCGATACTGATCACTCACTCAATGTGTTCTTGAATGAACACAGTGAGTGATCGATACCGATCACTCACTGTATTCATTCAATAAAGGAAGGAGTTGTTAAATATGACTTATTTACCCAATCTCCATCCTGAAAGATCCTATTGTGAGCTTGCAGTTGCCGGCTTGAAGGAGAGGAGGGAAGCCAGCAGCACTGCAGGAGTTGGGGGGGCCACACAAACAGGTCTTGGCAGCAGCGGGGGGAAATGTATGGTGCACAGGGAGGGTGATCGGTATGGCAGGGGGGCGATTGCTGGAACCAATCTCTTGTATGACTGTCTCTGCAGCAGCTGAAAGACAGCAGGAGGGAGGGAAGAAGAAGCCAGCTTTCAGCTGCTGCAGTGAGAACCATATGGGGGATCAGTTCCAGGGTGGGCAGGAGGGGCTGCTGCCCCGGGTGCAGCGAAGCAAGGGGGCAAAGAATGGATGCATTCTACAGCATGTATTAAGAGTGGGGGGGAGCAGTTCTGGATCCTTGCCCTGAGCCCTGGACGACTCTGCCCTGGTACTGAATATAACACACGCATGGTGCATAATATTATGCATTTGCATAACACGTTTATGTGCGTTTGCATTTAGAAGCATTTTTTGAAGATAAGCACAGGAGAACCTCCCAAATGCCCAGAATGCACTGAAAAGTGGTAAATTATAAACTATTTCAGACTGTTTCAGAGAAATACAGAGAGTAGAAGCAGAGACAGCAGTATGTGTTGAGATTAGCTTAGGTGTGAGTTGCTCATTAACATTTCTTTTGTTTCCAAGGGTGGGAAAGGTGTCTGGTGGAGGGAGGCATTAGGGCAGTGAGTCTTCATGAGGAATTTGAGGTGTGAATGGTCATTAACATATCTTTTGTTTCCAAGGGTGGGAGAGGTCTGAGGTGTGAATTGGTCATTACAATGTGTGACAAGCTTGGTAGGAACATCCTGTGTTGTGTTTTGTCCATCTGAGCACCTTGAAAAAGCTTTGCATGCATTTTCATGATGAAAAAAAGCTCTGGACAGCATCAGAAACTGGAAGAATAAGGCTCCATATACACGGGACACTTCTGAACGATGGAAACTGACTGCTGGAAAACGTAGGTTAAAAAACGTCTGTTTAGCCGCGTTTGCATAACGTGTTTATGTGCGTTTCTTTTGTTTCCAAGAGTGAAGTGTACCAATTGACCCTTCGTTTGTGTCACTCCACTGCACTGTGACGTTCGGAACCATGTGTGATATAACCAGGGCCAGGACAAAGGGTGGGCAGGAGGGGCTGCTGCCCCGGGTGCAGCGAAGCAAGGGGGCAAAGAATGCTTGCATTCTACAGCATGTATTAACAGTGGGGGGAGCAGTTCTGGATCCTTGCCCTGAGCCCTGGACGACCCTGCCCCAGTACTGGATATAACACACGCATGTTGCATAATATTATGCATTTGCATAACGCGTTTATGTGCGTTTAGAAGCGTTTTTTGAAGACAAGCACAGGAGAACCTCCCAAATGCCCAGAATGCACTGAAAAGTGGTAAATGATTAACTATTTCAGACTGTTTCAGAGAAATACAGAGAGTAGAAGCAGAGACAGCAGTATGTGTTGAGATTAGCTTAGGTGTGAGTTGCTCATTAACATTTCTTTTGTTTCCAAGGGTGGGAAAGGTGTCTGGCGGAGGGAGTCATTAAGGCCACCTTGCAGGGGGTCTTCATGAGGAATTTGAGGTGTGAATGGTCATTAACATATCTTTTGTTTCCAAGGGTGGGAGAGGTCTGAGGTGTGAATTGGTCATTACAATGTGTGACAAGCTTGGTAGGAACATCCTGTGTTCAGTGTTTTGTCCATCTGAGTACCTTGAAAACACTTTGCATGCATTTTTCATTATGAAAAAAGGCTCTGGACAGCATCGGGAACTGGATGGGTCAGGCCCCATGTACACGAGACACTTCTGAATGATGGAAACTGACTGCTGGAAAATGTAGGTTAAAAAAACGTCTGTTTAGCCACGTTTGCATAACGTGTTTATGTGCGTTTCTTTTGTTTCCAATGGTGGGAAAGGTGTCTGGTGGAATGAGTTATTAAGGCCACCTGGCAGGGGGTCTTCATGAGGAATTTGAGGTGTGAATGGTCATTAACATATCTTTTGTTTCCAAGGGTGGGAGAGGTCTGAGGTGTGAATTGGTCATTACAATGTGTGACAAGCTTGGTATGAACATCCTGTGTTCAGTGTTTTGTCCATTTGAGTACCTTGAAAACTCTTTGCATGTATTTTTCATGATGAAATAAGGCTCTGGACAGCATTGGGAACTGGAAGAGTTAAAAAAAAAAAAATGTAAAATGCAAACGCTTTTAGTTGCGTTTACAAGCGTTTTGCATTTGAAACACTGATAAAATCGACTGCTGAACGCAAGTTTGGTGCATTCAAAAAAACTACTGTAAGCTCAAATGCCTGTAAATGACTGTAAATGAAGATGTGGACATGGACACTTAAAAAATTTTTGCAAGCACTTATAAATGCGATTTGCCGCGTTTAGACGCTTTTACAAGCGTTTTGTGTTTGAAACGCTGATAAAATCAAATGCTGAACGCAAGTTTTCTGCTTTACAAAAAACGACTGTAAACTCAAATGCCTATAAACGACTGTAAATGAAGATGTGTACATGGACACATAGGAAAACATTAGGGAGAGTTCAGGGGCTGCTGAAAAAAAACGCTGAACAGCTCCTAAACGTGAGTTTATCAGCTGCAGTGTACATGAGCCCCAACCCTTTTACCAAAAAAAAAAAAAAATGCTGCACTGTACGGGAAGCGGGACAAGGGGGGTGCGGGGCTTGTAAGCTCCTCTCCATTCACAGAAAGGAACTGGACAAAATGCTAAATCACAGGAAACACACATTTACTCCAAAAATGTGCAAAGACTCCCCAGTGACTCCGAGGACAGGACGGAAGAGCCGGCTAAATATAGAAGACTGGTGGAGACTATGTCGGTGCAAAGGACTCCATGTGTACGGCATGGGCTCCATCCACCGAGCAGCAGAGAATGGCGTGTGAATTCAGAATGTTCAGATACCAGTATAGAGGGAATTCACATTACTGTCCTGTGCTGCTGGAGGACTCTGCTCCCTATCAGGGGCAGACTGACCATTTGGAAACTCGGGCATTGCCCGAGGGCCCAGGGTAAGTAGGGGGCCCCATGAGATGCCCCTTGTACCTTTTTCATAGGCTTTTTTGAGTTTGGGCAAGGACACAGGGGCCCCATGATGCCCTATAGCCCGGGGGCCCCATGAGGTGTCAGTCCACCCTTGCTCCCTACACTGCATATACAGCCAGACAGGGGCGGACTGACAACTCATGGGGCCCCCGGGCAATAGGGGATCATGGGGCCCCTGTGTCCTTGCCCAAACTCAAAAAAGCCTATGAAAAAGGTACCAGGGGCATCTCATGGGGCCCCCTACTGGCCCCGGGCCCTCGGGCAGTGCCCGAGTTTCCAAATGGTCAGTCCGCCCCCTGCAGCCGGACTCAAAAGTCTGCATCCCCTGGCAGAAATGGTGAAATGTTGGCATTGATATTATTACTGTTATTTAAGGATATGATCGTATTTATTATTATTAATAAGAGGAATAGTTTTCATTTTGCTCTAGGAGTATGCAGGACCCCTGACCCAATGTCTGGACAGTGCTGATTGGCCCTGTGCTGATCACATGCACTCTCCCAAGAAAAAAAAAACCCTCTCTAGCAATACACACCAAACTGAGCATGTGTAGAGTGACTCCACACGCTATGTCTTATCAGGAGATAAGAGGGGGACACTGGAAGAGGGGGAGGATCAGAGAAGTCAGGATCAAACAGCATTTTTACACAATGCAGAAGATTAACCCCTTAGGTTCCACAGTGAGTATAACAAGCATGCTTTACTGCATATACAGACTGATTTTACTGTTGTGGTTTGGTAATACCGCTTCCCTGCCGCCCTTTAGTAGAACTACTGCTACAGGGCAGCAGGGCTGCGTAAAATCATGTATACAGGGGCGGACTGACAACTCATGGGGCCCCCCGGGCAATAGGGGATCATGGGGCCCCTGTGTCCTTACCCAAACTCAAAAAAGCCTATGAAAAAGGTACCAGGGGCATCTCATGGGGCCCCCTACTGACCCCGGGCCCTCGGGCAGTGCCCGAGTTTCCAAATGGTCAGTCCGCCCCTGCATGTATATTATTATTATACAGGATTTATATCGCGCCAACAGTTTGCTCAGCGCTTTACAATATAACGGGAGACAATACAGCAACAATACAGTTCAATACAAGAGGGATAAGAGGCCCTGATCCTGGGAGCTTACAATCTATTTATGTCCATTTATTATCACATAGTTGTTTGGCTCCTTTTTAACCACTTTCCCTCCAGAGGATTTACCCCTCTCCTGACCAGGCCATTTTTTTACATGGTGTTTGATCACCTCTGCATTTTTTATTTTTTGTGCTATAAACGAAAACGGACCAAAATTAAAGTTACGTCCTGTTTTTCCCATGAATTGAGCTTTCTTTTGGTGGTTTTTGATCACCTGTGCGTTTATTTTTTTGCGCTACAAAAAAAAAAAAAAAGACCGGCAATTTTGAGAAAAAAAAATATATTTTTGACTTGTTGCTATTAAACATGTCCAGTAAAAAAATTAAAAAATAAAATTTCATCATAAGTGTAGGCCAAAATGTAGTCTTTGCTATAAAAAAACCCAATACGTGTAAATTAATTGGTTTACGTGAAAGTTATAGCGTTTACAAATGGCGGTATAGATACTGGGATTTTTTTTCATTTTTCATTTTTACTTGAAATGGCGGCGATCAGCGACTTAAAGCGGGACTGTGGCGGGCATTCTGACACGGGGGGGGGGGGGGGGGGGACTGACTTGGTGTCACTGACATCCCCAGTTACACCAATACAGTGATCAGTGCTAATAAAAAGCACTGACACTGTATTAATGGCAATGGGCAGGAAGGGGATAACATGAGGGGGATCAAAGGGTTAACTGTGTGTCGTTTTACTAGGGGGTGGTGTGTGTGAGTGCTGCACTGTAATCACACTGCTTTGCAGGGCTGTTCTGTGCAGAGTCATACAAAACAGTGTGCCGGAGCTGACAGGAGAACTGTTTTGTTTACCCCCCGTCAGAGATGCTTGGCAATCACCGGGCACCGGCGAGTAATTGCAGGCTGGGACCCGGTGATTGACAGCCGTGGCCATGAATGGCTGCGTGGGTGTGGTGTGCGCCCACTACCCAGAAATGCAAAATCACATATAAATATATATACACATGATTTTGCGCACCATGCCGCCCTGTAGCGGTTAAATCATAATGAAAATAGGAATCACCCAAATGGCCCGGATCAAAACTTTTCCTCCCCTGAAATGTCTGGCCTTGGTACAGACACACAAGGTGACACACACATGGAAAAATGGCTATTAAAAGGTTAATTTCACACATCTGTGGCTTTTTAAATTGCAATTAGTGTCTGCGTATATATAATCAATGAGTTTGTTAGCTCTCACATGGATGCACTGAGCAGGCCAGATACTGAGCCATGGGAGCAGAAAAGAACTGTCAAAAGACCTGCGTGACAAGGTAATGGAGATTAATAAAGATGGAAAAGGATATAAAAAGATATCCAAAGCCTTGAATATGCCAGTCAGTACTGTTCAATCACCTACTAACTGCTTCCCAACCGCCCTGTGGCAGAAGTGCTGCTACAAGGTGGCAGGGATGCGCAAAATCACGTACATATATGTGATTTTGCATTTCCATGCATGCGTGCCCCCTACTAGCGCTGCTATTGGCTCCTCAGCATTTCAATCACCGGGTCCTGGCCACCGATTCTTGGCCGGCACTTGATGATTGTCGGCAGAGCTGACAGGGGAGAGGTCTGTATGTAAACAACACAGATCTCTCCCGTCAGCACAAACAGGCTGCTTTGTATTGCTCTGCACATGCGCAGTTCATTCAGGGGGACATATCTACATGGGAGACACATCTTGCCGATACACCGGTGTCACCCCGCAGGATCGTCCGCATGCAACCTATACGGGTGACACCGGACCCGCCACAAAAAAAGTAAGTTGTAAAGCAAGTCAACGATCCCCACAGGATGGATCCAATCCATCCTGCGGGGATCGTCGGCTTTCTTTACAACTTACCTTTTCTTGGAGCGGGTCCGGTGTCAACCCGTATAGGTTGCATGCGGACGATCCTGCGGGGTGACACCGGTGTGTCGGCAAGATGCGTCTCCCATGTAGATATGTCCCCCTGAATCAACTGCGCATGTCCCGGTTTCAGGCACGATCAATCGATGATAGAACTATTGCTATCATCGACTGATCCTGCCTGAACCCGGGACATGCGCAGTTGTCCCGGACCCGCTCCAAGAAAAGTTGAGTTGTAAAGAAAGCCGATGATCCCCGCAGGATGGATGGGATCTGCGGATTGAGCATAATGGATCGGAGTCCGATTCATTATGCTCAATCCGCAGATCTGATCCATTCTGCGGGGATCGTCGGAGGGGGTGTCACCAAGTGTTACCGCGCCGGGTGACACCAACCCTAGGGACGCCTCTGCAGTGTAATGATCTTGCATTGTAACAAGTGGCCTTGACACCAGGGGCGGACTGACCATTTGGAAACTCGGGCACAGTAGGGGGCCCCATGAGATGCCCCTGGTACCTTTTTCATAGGCTTTTTTGAGTTTGGGCAAGGACACAGGGGCCCCATGATCCCCTATTGCCTGGGGGTCCCATGAGTTGTCAGTCGGCCCCTGTCCATGACACCATTAGAGTAGTATACCTGTCCCGACCAGGGGCCTCAAAATGTATCTTGCCTATCTTGAGATGTGAACGCCCACCGTTCTGCCACCATTATCCTATCCACTTCCATTCGGGAATAGTAGGACACATAGCTTTCTTCCGAAACCTTGGCTGTATTCGGCATGTAACCAGGTAGGCTTGGTGCCAAAATAGTGTCTGGTTACAGAAAGTGGTGTCATCAGATGTTAGGCCCCTTTTGGTTAGAGGCCTCCTGTAGTGATGTCATGGGTGAGTCAGGACCTAGATATAAGCCAGGTTGGGAAAGAGGGCAGTTGGGGCATGGGAGCCAGATGTAGCCAGCAAGTGTGGGCCCTGTACAGGGCTGGCTGGAGATATAGACCCGCACCCAGAAGAACTGGTTGTAGGCTTCCTGACATGGAGGTGGGGGCTAGGGCGTTTTGCAAAAAGCCTTTCAGGCCTGGCCAAAAGTTCCTTGAATGAGGCTATCAGTCTGGGGGATCCCGAGAGGTGTACCTATGGAAGAGGTAACTGCAGAGATCCAATCCAAAGAGTACTAATGACTCGGAGTGGAGAAGGACTGTTTTAAGGAACAGTGGCTTAATTTAGTGGGTCTGCTATGCTTTCATATTTCACTACTGCAGACTGTCCAGTAAATGGGAAAAACAATGTACTGTTAAGTGATCCACGGATAGTATGTTGGTGTGATGTGACTGCCATTTTCCAAGTACCACCAGTAGTGTGCGGTAACTCTGTCTACGTGTGGACATTCCTTCCTTTGGGATATAAAGATCAATGGTCGGGAATGTCAGCAGGAGGCGTCTGGCATGGAGTGGAAAATATAATATATATATATATATATATATATAAAAATATATATAAAAAAAAAATATATATATATTCTATATTTTTGTAATTAATTATAAAATATACAGATAATTAGTTATAATGATATTATTTATATACTGTCCCCAAAATTATTATATATTTGCATATATATATAAAATGTATATACGGTCCCAAAAACCTCTTAGATTGTAAGCTCCCAGGATCAGGCCTTCCTTTCCCTCTTGTATTGAACTGTATTGTTGCTGTATTGTCTCCCGTTATATTGTAAAGTGCTGAGCAAACTGTTGGCGCTATATAAATCCTGTATAATAATAATAATATATAAATCCTGTATAATAATAATATATAAATCCTGTATAATAATAATAATATATAAATCCTGTATAATAATATATAAATCCTGTATAATAATAATAATATATAAATCCTGTATAATAATAATAATATATAAATCCCGTATAATAATAATAATAGTAAAACTCTCAAATTAAATACAGATATATATATATATATATATATATATCTCAAATCTTCTGTATGTAATTTGATAGTTTTGGGACTGTATATACGTTTTAGATATATGCAAATGTATAATAATTTTGGGGACAGTAAATAATAGTATAGTTATAAATAATTATCTGTATATTTTTATAATAAATTAACATAAATAAATGTAATATAACAATTTTTGGGACTGTATATATAAAATATATATATATATATATATACACACACACAGTCCCAAAAACTGTTATATTTACCTACAGTTATATATATGTAAATGTTATATTTATAGACAGCTGACATCTAATACCAGGCCAATAGTATTGATTACATGGACAGGGCAATACAGAATCTATCATACAGAAATGAATACCTTGGCTTGTTACATACCAGTCATGGATTGTCAATCAAGGGGTCCCCCGTACCTTTCATATGCAGTTTCTTCCGCACTCTACAATGTATGGGCTCTTAGCCATGAGCACAATGTAGGACACAGACTAAAATCCCCCCCCCCCAGGGTCCTCAGTGGCCAATCAGCACAGCAAAGATCCAAAAAGGGGCGTGTCAGCACTCAGGATCAGCGTAAAACAAAAATGCGTTTTTCAACTTCAAATTTCCGCCATTTTTTTGCCATCTGAAAGTATTATGTGTGAGAAGAATTGATATTTTTCCCATATTTGAGCCAATCCATTGATACGGGCAGACGCTTTCCAGATCCCGCCAGATGTGATATGGACACAGACAAACAATAGTTACATTTGAATTCCTGGAGGAAGTTTACATTCTGTATCCAGTCCGCTTCCTCTGTCCTTGATAATGTGACAATTCTCGGCTTCCTTTGATTTAACTTCAGCAGAACAAAAGCCGGCTTTTTGAGGTGACATTCTGAGGCGCAGATAAAAACGGCGTGGAAATACAAAGTATAAAATGCTTCTCCGAGAAATAGAAATCTAGTATAAATGTTTGAACTCAGCCACAAAATGTAATATATTCCTCAAAAAATGTACCCTGTGAGCACCAAATGTCTTTGCAAACCCAGGTGTTACCTTGTAAAAATAGCAGTGACATCACTGGGCTGTGCGTAGCCTGTGCAGAGAGCAGAGCTGTGGGAGGGGCCCAGCAGCTCCCCCTACAGGCTGCCTGCAGGAAACTACCGAAAGGGGCGGAGACAAGACCATTCACCTTGCAGCTGGAGAGAGAGCAGCAGTGACTGGTCTCTATTACAGGAAGTTCCTACACGGAGGTAAAGTATGGGGTTGTTTCAAGCTGGATATGCAGAGGACACACCGAGGACACGGAGACTCCACCAACAATACACAGGCTGCTTGTGTTTCGTCCGGAACTCACATTTATAGGAGACCTTCAGTAAAGGAAAAACCCATCACAGGCATGGAAGGTCACACTTTGCTGATCTCTCCTGAATCCATGTGTCCTCAGTGGGGAGTGAGAAATACATTGCTCAGTGAGGTGACCCATCCTATTCATCAGACCAGCAGAACATTGCAGAAGGGGTGGGGCTAGGTTCTGACAGAAGGGGGTGGGGCTAGGTTCTGACAGAAGAGGGTGGGGCCAAGTTCTGGCAGAAGGGGTGGGGCTAGGTTCTGACAGAAGAGGTGGGGCTTAGTTTTGACAGAAGGGGTGAGGCTAGGTTCTGACAGAAGAGGGTGGGGCCAAGTTCTGGCACAAGGGGTGGGGCCAGGTTCTGACAGAAGAGGGTGGGGCCAGGTTCTGGCAGAAGGGGTGGGGCTAGGTTCTGACAGAAGAGGTGGAGCTTAGTTTTGACAGAAGGGGTGAGGCTAGGTTCTGACAGAAGAGGTGGGGCTTAGTTTTGACAGAAGGGGTAGGGCTAGGTTCTGACAGAAGAGGTGGGGCTTAGTTTTGACAGAAGGGGTAGGGCTAGGTTCTGACAGAAGGGGGTGGGATTAGGTTCTGACAAAAGGGGGTGGGGTTAGGTTCTGACAAAAGGGGGTGGGGCTAGGTTCTGACAGAAGGGGGGCCAAGTATTGACAGAAAGGGGTGGGGTTAGGTTCTGACAGAAGGGGGGCCAAGTTCTGACAGAAGGGGGGCCAAGTTTTGACAGAAGGGGGTGGGGCTAGGTTCTGACAGAAGGGGATAGGGCTAGGTTCTGCCAGAAGGGGGTGGGGCTAGGTTCTGCCAGAAGGGGGTGGGGCTAGGTTCTGCCAGAAGGGGGTGGGGCTAGGTTCTGCCAGAAGGGGGTGGGGCTAGGTTCTGCCAGAAGGGGGTGGGGCTAGGTTCTGCCAGAAGGGGGTGGGGCTAAGTTCTGACAGAAGGGGTGGGGCTAGGTTCTGATCCAAGGAGCTGGATCACTATTTGCATGAAAGAGATCCTCCCAGTTCGGGGAACCCACTGGTAACGCCTACTGACACATTTTGCCCTCCCAACGGGAATCTTAGTCATAGATGTCTATGTGGGTGGGGTGAAATGCGTCAGGGTTGTTGCCAGAGGAGCAGTCCTGGTTGACGCGTTTCTCCCCACCTACTGGGGCTCAGTCATAGACCTCTATAACTAATCCCTGGATGGGACGAAACGCGTCAGTGCATGGTCAGTGGAGCAGCACCATACACCTTCACTAGCAATAGGTTGGCAGAGCGGCGTCTTCCATGTGGACACTCCTGGATCAGTGTAACCGGGCGCCAGATCCCTCTTTGTGAACGGCACTACACATCTCCCCAGCCGCTCTGGGTGTCGCTGTCAGAACACAATGTCTCAGCGGGGAGGATAGCAGGGAATCCCTGTGCGATCTGATTCTAGCGCAGACCGAAAAAAGGGTCCTGCACCTTTTTCGTGCGGTGCGATTGGAGCCATACAAAACGTACGGCTCCAATTGCACCGCACACATATCGCATGTGATTTGCACAGGAATGCAGTGCGGTTCCTGTGCAAATCACGTCATATACCGCACCGCATGTATGTGAACCCGGGCTTAATCCCATGGTGGCCACCGTGCGAACATCCTCTCATCCAGGAATTTTGTGTTAGCATAACTGCTGCCAAGAGCCAGCCCGCTGCTGAGGGCTCCTGAAAGGCAGGGGGTGCTGTGCTGGTTTCAGGAAGCCATCTACAGCACCCCGCCAGCCCCTCCCACCAGCCATGATCTGCCCGCCTTGCATAGAGAAGCACAGAGACCCAGTAATGATGTCACCAGGCCTAAAATATAGTAAGTCATGAAAATGGAAAGGTTGAAAATGAAAAAAAAAAATCATCTTCTGATGACGAGGGCTGAAAATCTAAGCAGACGCGGCTTCAGCTTTAAGTAAAGCAATGCTATCCTGACCATACAGATCCGCCCTGCAGATAATGAGGATGAAGCGGCCTGGGCTCTGGCGCTGTCAGGCTGTAGATGAACCAGACGCACAGCTGCTTCATATAATTGCTGCAGCATCCTCCCTGCACCAGTAACAGGAGCGACCCAGCGCCTCTCCTCCTCTATTATTGATGGGCTCCGGGTTCAAGCTGCACAACAGCAAGGCCGGCTCCGTACACAACGGGAAGGAAATCTCTACGGAGCCCATCTTTTACCCGGGGCCCACTCCAAGGCTCCGTTCACACCAATGCTTTCTACTTTTGATCCTTTTTATAATGCTTTTTGCATTTCACTTTACGTTTTTACATGCGTTTTGCGTTTTTTTCAGCTTTTTCTTTTTTGTTTTTGTAAAGTGGACATTTTTTGTTGCTGGCCAGAAAAAAAAAAAAAAAAACACAAAACACAGCAAAAACGCACTACATGTGTTTTAGCAGCATCTCCATTAAACTCTATTGTAGCAAAAATGCTGCTTTTTGCATTTAAAAAAAGTCCCCGACCTTTTCCAAAAACGCAGCAGCTCAAAAACGCATAAAACGTGTCCCATAGGAAACCATGTTAAAAACGGACTGCGGTGGGCTTCTGCAAAAAGCATTAAAACGCACTGGTGTGAACCAGGGGTAAGGCTGGATTCACACTTGAGCGGTTTTCATACTTTTTTTATAGCATTTGTCGTGCGTTTATGTGCATTTTCATATGGCGTTTTCAGAAGTTTTTTTTCTGTTAGCCAATAGAGAAAGGGAAGGAAATCTCTACAGAGCCCATTTTTTATCCAGTACCTACTCCAAGGCTCGGTTCACACCTTTGCTTTTTGCTTTCGATCCTTTTTATAATGCTTTTTGCATTCCGCTTTACATTTTTACATGCATTTGGCGTTTTTTTCAGCTTTTTGGTAAAATTGAAATCTCTTTGTTGCTGGGCAGAAAAGAAAAAACACAATACGAGGCAAAAAAAGGGCAAAAATGCACCACATGCGTTTCAGCAGCATCTCCATTCAACTCTATTGTAGCAAAAACGCTGCTTTTTGCGTTAAAAAAAAAGTCCTCGACCCTTTCCAAAAACGCAGCAAATCAAAAAACGCATAAACGTGAACGTGTCCCTTAGGAAACCATGTTAAATGGACTGCAGTGCACTTCTGCAAAAGCATTGAAAAATGCATTGGTGTGAACCAGGGGTAAGGTTGGATTCATACGTGAGCGTTTTTCATGCGTTTTGTTGCGCGTTTATGTTCATTTTCATACAGCGTTTTTCAGAAGTATATATATGAATGGACAAAGAGGAGGCAAGTGATGACTTTGTGCCATACTGTTGCACAGAGCAGGTACAGTGGGGCAAAAAAGTATTTATTCAGCCACCAATTGTGCAAGTTCTCCCACTTAAAAAGAAGAGAGAGGCCTGTAATTGGCATCATAGGTAGACCTCAACTATGAGAGACAAAATGAGAAAAAAAATCCAGACAATCACATTGGCTGATTTGGAAAGAATTTATTTGCAAATTATGGTGGAAAATAAGTATTTGGTCACCTACAAACAAGCAAGATTTCTGGCTCTCACAGACCTGTACCTTCTTCTTTAAGAGGCTCCTCTGTCCTGCACTCATTACCTGTATCAATGGCACCTGTTTGAACTTGTTATCAGTATAAAAGACACCTGTCCACAACCTCAAACAGTCACACGCCAAACTCCACTATGGTGAAGACCAAAGAGCATGAAGGACACCAGAAACAAAATTGTAGACCTGCACCAGGCTGGGAAGACTGAATCTGCAATAGGCAAGCAGCTTGGTGTGAACAAATCAACTGTGGGAGCAATAATTAGAAAATGGAAGACATACAAGACCACTGATAATCTCCCTCGATCTGGGGCTCCACGCAAGATCTCACCCCGCGGGGTCAAAATGATCACAAGAACGGTGAGCAAAAATCCCAGGACCACACGGGGGGACCTAGTGAATGACCTGCAGAGAGCTGGGACCAACGTAACAAAGGCTACCATCAGTAACACACTACGCCACCAGGGACTCAGATCCTGCAGTGCCAGACGTGTCCCCCTGCTTAAGCCAGTACATGTCCGGGCCCGTCTGAAGTTTGCTAGAGAGCATTTGGATGATCCAGAAGAGGATTGGGAGAATGTCATATGGTCAGATGAAACCAAAATAGAACTGTTTGGTAGAAACACAACTCGTCATGTTTGGAGGAGAGAGAATGCTGAGTTGCATCCAAAGAACACCATACCTACTGTGAAGCATGGGGGTGGCAACATCATGCTTTGGGGCTGTTTCTCCGCAAAGGGACCAGGACGACTGATCCATGTACAGGACAGAATGAATGGGGCCATGTATCGTGAGATTTTGAGTGCAAACCTCCTTCCATCAGCAAGGGCATTGAAGATGAAACGTGGCTGGGTCTTCCAACATGACAATGATCCCAAACATACCGCCCGGGCAACGAAGGAGTGGCTTCGTAAGAAGCATTTCAAGGTCCTGGAGTGGCCTAGCCAGTCTCCAGATCTCAACCCCATAGAAAACCTTTGGAGGGAGTTGAAAGTCCGTGTTGCCCAGCGACAGCCCCAAAACATCACTGCTCTAGAGGAGATCTGCATGGAGGATGGGCCAACATACCAGCAACAGTGTGTGCCAACCTTGTGAAGACTTACAGGAAACGTCTGACCTCTGTCATTGCCAACAAAGGATATATAACAAAGTATTGAGATGAACTTTTCATATTGACCAAATACTTATTTTCCACCATAATTTGCAAATAAATTCTTTCCAAATCAGCCAATGTGATTGTCTGGATTTTTTTTCTCATTTTGTCTTTCATAGTTGAGGTCTACCTATGATGACAATTACAGGCCTCTCTCATCTTTGTAAGTGGGAGAACTTGCACAATTGGTGGCTGACTAAATACTTTTTTGCCCCACTGTAAGTATAACATCTTTAAAAAAAAATAAAAATAAAAAAAACGTACCTTTAGTATCGCTTTATCAATGGGCAGTGCAATCTCCAGCTAGTCTGTAGGTTTGAAAATGAGAGTGGGGAGGAGGAAGGAGGAGGAGCATGGGAGTGCCTTGCCATCATAGGCTATGGAGCTGTGGGTTTCTACTGAAGCACACAGTGTAGGGAGACACAGCCTGGGGTATTGCGCCAGGAAGCTGTGACTGCGGACCGCCAATCATAAATGAGGCAGTAAAAGCAGGTGGCTTAGCCACAGTTTTACCCCCCCAAATTGGCCACTTAAATACAGAAACGCAGCCATTCAGGGCTGTACACATGTATCACAGCCGCAGCAAAAATGAAGCAGCACGTTGCATTCAGCCGAATGTGCCCCATTCAAGTGAACAGGGCTGTGTCACATCCACCCAGGGGCGGACTGACAACTCATGGGGCCCCCGGGCAATAGGAAATCATGGGGCCCCTGTGTCCTTGCCCAAACTCAAAAAAGCCTATGAAAAAGGTACCAGAGGCATCTCATGGGGCCCCCTACCAGGGGCGGACTGACAACTCATGGGGCCCCCGGGCAATAGGAAATCATGGGGCCCCTGTGTCCTTGCCCAAACTCAAAAAAGCCTATGAAAAAGGTACCAGGGGCATATCATGGGGCCCCCTACTGACCCCGGGCCCTCGGGCAATGCCAGAGTTTCCAAGTGGTCAGTCCGCCCCTGCATCCACCCACCCAGTTGTGTGGGTGTAGGTTGGCATTTTGAGGGTTGGTGAAGAGGCAACACCTCCTCACTGTGATCCACTGCCAGTCAGAGGGGCAGCAGTAATAGCTGCACATGTGAATGGTACAGGAGCGTTGTCACCCTAGGACAGGAAGTGTTTTACTAGCAGGATCACCAGGTGAAAAAAAAAGGGAAAGAGCCTGAAAAAAGAAAACTAATGCAGGTTGAGGTTTTTGTTCTTGGGTTTTTATACGATATAAAAAAAATGACCCAATGCAGTTTCACTGAAATGTTGAAATTTAGCCAAAACACCCCAACTTTGACCAAAATTTTGGGGAAACAAAAACTCTTAATTTTGCTCCCCCTAGCAATGACTTCCAGCCGAGGGGTGAGGATGACCTTGCCCAGAGCCCAGAAGTCGATAGGACGAGCCGATTTACAGATCACAGTCTGTGCTTTAGAACATAAATAAGGAATTTCACTTCCATCCCATTGTGCCGTACGGAGCGGAACGCGTTCCCAGGCTTCATTATCTGGAACTATTCTTTACTGGAATTCTGCTGAGCTGTGAAATAACCCGCCTAATGTTCCTTAGAAATAATGTTTTGCTGTTTAAACTGATAAATCAAAGATTTAAGTGGAACTCGAAGCTGTGAAATAAATTAACAAATGGAATGGAGCTATGAATAAAACATAAAAGGGAAGATATTCAGCCAAATATGGTCCCATGTTTCTTAAAAGAAGACTCCACTTTAATAAAAAATATATTTAAAAAAATAAAATAAAAAAAAAATATTATATATACACTATATTGCCAAAAGTATTGGGACTCCCTTCCAAATCATGTGATTCAGGTGTTCCAATCACCTCCATGGCCACAGGTGTATACAATCAAGCCCTTAGGCATGCAGACTGCTTCTACATCTGTGAAAGAATGGGTCGCTCTCAGGAGCTCAGTGACTCCAAGCGTGGTCCCGTGATAGGTTGTCACCTGTGCAATAAATCCATCCGTGACATTTCCTGGCTACTAAATATTCCACGGTCAACTGTTAGTGGGATTATAACAAAGTGGAAGCAACTGGGAACAACAACAACTCAGCCATGAAGTGGTAGGCCATGTAAAATGACTGAGCGGGGTCAGCACATGCTGAAGCGCACAGTGCGCAGAATTCGCCAACTGTCTGCAGAGTCAACAGCTAAAGACCTCCAAACTTGGTGTGGCCTTCAGATTAGCACAACAACAGTGTGTAGAGAGCTTTATGGAATGGGTTTCCATGGCCGAGCAGCTGCATCCAAGCCTTACATTAATGCAATGCAAAGCGTTGGATGCCGTGGTGTAAAGCACGCCGCCACTGGACTCTAGAGCAGTGGAGACGTGTTTTCTGGAGGGACCAATCACACTTCTCTGTCTGGAAATGGACATGTCTGGGTTTGGCGGTTGCCAGGAGAACAGTACTTGCCTGACTGCATTGTGCCAAGTGTAAAGTTTGGTGGAGGGGGGATTATGGTGTGGGGTTGTTTTTCAGGGGTTGGGCTTGGCCTCCTAGTTCCAGTGAAGGGAACACTTAAGTCGTTGGCATACCAAGACATTTTGGACAATTTCATGCTCCCAATTTTGTGGGAAGAGTTTGGGGATGGCCCCTTCCTGTTTCAACATGACCGCGCACCAGTGCACAAAGCAAGGTCCATAAAGACAGGGATGAGCCAGTTTGGGGTGGAGGAACTTGACTGGCCTGCACAGAGTCCTGACCTCAACCTGATAGAACACCTTTGGGATGCATTAGAGCAGAGACTGTGAGCCAGGCCTCCTCCCCCGACATCAGTGCCTGACCTCACAAATGTGCTTCTGGAAGAATGGTCCAACCTTCCCATAGACACCCTCCTAAACCTTGTGGATGGCCTTCCCAGAAGAGTTGAAGCTGTTATAGCTGCAAAGGGCGGGGCCAACTCAATATTGAACCCTACGGACTAAGACTGGGATGCCATTAAAGTTCATGTGTGTGGAAAGGCCGGCCGACCAATACTTTTAGCAATATAGTGTATACAGTGCCTTGAAAAAATATTCACACCCCTTGAAATATTCCACATTTTGTCATGTTACAACCAAAAATGTAAATGTATTTTATTGGGATTGGATGTGATAGACCAACACAAAGTGGCACATAATTGTGAAGTGGAAGGAAAATGAGAAATGGTTTTCAAGTATTTTTACAAATAAATCTGTGAAAAGTGTGGCGGCATTTGTACTTTGTAGAACCAACTTTTGCTGCAATTCCAGCGAACATTAGTGAACAAACAATATCACGAAGGCCAAGGAACACACCAGACAGGTCAGGGATAAAGTTGTGAAGAAGTTTAAAGCAGGGTCAATACTCTGTAGGACCCCCTTTCGCTGCAATTACAGCTGCAATTCTTTTTGGGGGATGTTTCTACCAGCTTTGCACATCTAGAGAGAGACATTTTTGCCCAATAGCTCAAGCTCTGCCAGATTGGATGGAGAGCGTCTGTGAACAGCAGTTTTCAAGTCTTGCCACAGATTCTCCATTGGATTTAGATCTGGACTGTGACTGGGCCATTCTAACACATGAATATGCTTTGATCTGAACCATTCTATTGTAGGTCTGGCTGGATGTTTTCAGGTCGTTGTCCTGCTGGAAGGTGAACCTCCGCCCCGGTCTCGGGTCTTTTGCAGACTCTAACAGGTTTTCTTCTAAGATTGCCCTGTATTTGGCTCCATCCACCTTCCCATCAACTCTGACCAGCTTCCCTGTCCCTGCTGAAGAAAAGCATCCCCACAACATGATGCTGCCACCACCATGTTTCACGGTGGGGATAGTGTGTTCAGGGTGATGTGCAGTGTTAGTTTTCCACCACACATAGTGTTTTGCTTTTAGGCCAAAAAGTTAAATTTTGGTCTCATCTGACCAGAGCCCCTTCTTCCACATGTTTGCTGCATCCCCCACATGGCTTCTCGCAAACTGCAAACGGGACTTCTTATGGCTTCTTTGAACAATGGCTTTCTTCTTGCCACTCTTCCATAAAGGCCAGATTTGTGGAGCGCATGACTAATAGTTGTCCTGTGGACAGATTCTCCCACCTGAGCTGTGGATCTCTGCAGCTCCTCCAGAGTTCCCATGGGCCTCTTGGCGACTTCTCTGATGAATGCTCTCCTTGCCCGGCCTGTCAGTTTAGGTGGACGGCCATGTCTTGGTAGGTTTACAGTTGTGCCATACTCTTTCCATTTTCGGATGATGGATTGAACAGTGCTCCGTGAGCTTCTCCACAACTTTATCCCTGACCTGTCTGGTGTGTTCCTTGACCTTCATGATGCTGTTTGTTCACTAATGTTCTCCAACAAACCTCTGAGAGCTTCACAGAACAGCTGGATTTATACTGAGATTAACTGCTTCCACGCCTCCCTATAGCAGAAATACTGCTAGAGGGTGGCATGGGTGCGCAAAATCATGTATATATACATGATTTTGCAGTTTGCGACCTTGGCTGTCAGTCACCGGGTCACGGCCGGTGATTCCCCGCTGGCACCCAGCGATCTACGAGCATTTCCGACGGGGAGAAACCTGTATGTAAACAATCTCAACAACAATAGATTTACACATATTGGGATTTTCTAGCATGGGGGGGGGAGCCAAGGAAGAAGACAAGACTGTTGTGCTTCTGCTCTCCCCCCAACCCCCTCCTGGGGGATTCTCAGGGTTCCTTGGAGGTGCCCTTTTCTGGATTGCTGTAAGATAAGGTAATGCTCCACCAACATCAGAGCTGAGGAAGAGGTAGAATAGACTTGGTCCCCTCCTTGGTTCCCCCCTTCAGAGAGAAGGAAGTATAGAAGTCTGTAGATGGAGAGTGCAGGCTAATTATTCCAGCCAAATCTGAGGAGCGAGCATTTCCTAGTCCAGCAGTTACACACTACCTCTATGGTTGTTGAGAACAGCAGTGGATTATTGACGTTGGATCTGTCATGCTACCACTTGACTTTGTACAGTAAAGAAGTTTTTTGATCAACTTTGGCCTCCATGTGAATGTTTGCACAAGGAATGTGATCCACAGCCAAACCTGGGGAGTATCATAGTAGGCAGGGATGGACTGAGATGCCCCTGGTACCTTTCATAGGCTTTTTTGGGTGTGGTTTGAGTGTCAGCGAGGACACACAGGCCCCATGATCCCCCATTGCCCGGGGACCCCATGAGTTGTCAGTCCACCCCTGATAGTAGGCATTGTGTAAATCTGGCTGTTGACCCTGGGAAGGAACGAGGGGCCAGTGAGTAGGCACAGCCAGGAGGGTGGACAGGATCTGGCCTCTGGCAACCATCCTCACACAGTGCAGTACGATGCTGTGAGTATTTCCGGCACCCAAGGCTCATTCCTCAATAAGCCTGGTACAAATTGGGACAATTCCATTTTTTTCAAAATTTGGATGAAAATTGTGAGATGTCAGCAAAACGTTTATTTTTCTTCTAAATGCATTAAAGGCATTTTTATGGGTTTTAATGGCTAATGAGGGTTAGGAAAGCTGCTTTTTGGAGCTGTTCTAGTGGCTCTCATTGGCCAGAATATTTTATGGGGTTATTTCACATTAAAAAATATCAAAACAATGGAAACATTTTTTTAAAGCAACGACATGCAGATTATGATCAAATACACAGAAAAAAATAATTAAAAATTTTTAAAATAATTAAAAATAATAATTAATAAATAAATAATAATTTAAAAAATAAATAAATAAAAATATATATATATTTTTTTTTTTAAAATTATTATATATATATTTATTATTTATTGCAGGTACTTATATAGCACCATCAATTTACGCACCACTTTACATATATATTGTACATTCACATCAGTCCCTAAGGGCTCGTTCACACTAGGCTGTTTTGCCAACGCTTGCCAAACGCCCCTATAGCGTTTGGCAAGCGTTGGTCCGGTGTTTGCGGAGCGTTTTTAACGCTCGGCAAACGCTCCGCAAACGCCGCATGCGCGGTTTAGCGGCGGTTGCTAGGCGTTTGCCGAGCGTTAACGCCCCACAAACGCCTATAATGCATTTGAGTGGTGTTACCGCTCCGCAAACGCCCCACAACCGCGTCGCAACCGCACCGCAAACGCCGGCCGGGCGTTTGCGGAGCGGCACCATAGACGAGAATAGGAGGCTTCAAAGCCTCCTGACTCGACCAGAGACGTCCGTTTTGCCGCGACGCAACGCGACGCAAACGCTCCTGTTAGAACAGCACCATGTGCTGTAATGTGCAGAGTTGGCAGAGGCGTTTGGGAAGCGGTAAAAACGCTTCCCAAACGCCTCTCTGCCGCCTGCACACAAGGCTAGTGTGAACGTAGCCTAACCCTCAAGGGGCGTACAATCTAAGGTCCCTAACTCACATTCATACATACATATACTAGGGCCAATTTAGACAGGATCCAATTAACCTATCAGCATGTCTTTTGGAGTGTTGGAGGAAAAAGGAGCACCAGGAGGAAACCCATGCAGGCACAGGGAGAACATGCAAACTCCAAGCAGGAGGTGCCATGGTTGGGATTCGAACCAAAAACCCGAGTACTGCCAGGCGGAAGTGCTAACCATTTAGCCACCGTGCTGCCCATGTATATATATACACACAAAAACACTAAAAAAAACTACACAACCCTAAATACATCCAAGAAAAACACACTTTAAAAAAGAGAAAAAGAAAATGGTTTTTATATATATATATGTATATATATAATTTTTTTTTTTTTTTTACCTACACAGGTCAACGAGCCTGAGAGTGCTTAGCTCAGCGGCAATTTCACATCAAAATCAATTTTGCTGAAATGACTTCTATTATTTCTATTCCTTAATAGACAGCTCACAGCGAGGGCTAGATGATATCAAGATGCCAGTTTATTTTATTCAGTCTGGTGGACAGGTAACATTGGAAGGTACAGAAGACTGATACCTCACAGTGTTGGTGTGATGAGCCAATCATTGTACTGACAGGATATTTTACTATCATGCTGGGAGTTCTGCTTTTATCATCAGATTCATAGATGATTGTGAAAAGCCATGAGAATGAAGAAAATGATGCTCCCAATCAAACCCGCACTTATTATGGCTTCGAAGAATCAGTTTTTGAATCTACAAAAAATAAGGCTTAAAGGGAAACCATGAAATAAAATTTTTATCTTTTAATTCTTATTTTTTAATTTTTTTAGGCTGCTGTGTCATATTTTGACTGTTGCATTTCATATGTGTATCAGGAAATGTGATTAGAGCATCCCTACTTTGCTCCTTCCAGCCTGCAATCTGTAGATTAATGCTCCCCCACATGATGCTCTGTGCTGCGGACACTATAATCTTGACCAGGGGCGGACTGACCATTTGGAAACTCAGGCACTGCCTGAGGGCCCGGGGTCAGTAGGGGGCCCCATGAGATGCCCCTGGTACCTTTTTCATAGGCTTTTTTGAGTTTGGGCAAGGACACAGAGGCCCCATGATCCCCTATTGCCTGGAGGCCCCATGAGTTGTCAGTCCACCCCTGCCTTTGACAGCTACCAGCAGAAATTTTGGTGCCCGCTAGTTGTGATACCTGGCTGTCACTGACAGTTTTGGTCCTTACCTACCAACCAAAGTGGTTCCCCTTCCCTATGTCAGGTACAATATAGCAATCACATACCATTAGATTGTAAGCTCTAATGAGCAGGGCCCTCTGAATCCTCCTGTATTAATTTGTATTGTAACTGTACTGTCTGCCCTTGTGTTGTAAAGTGCTGCATAAACCGTTGGTGCTATATAAATCCTGTATAATAATCACATGTAGGCTGAAGGCTTCATTCAGAAATATTGGTTTCAGTCTGCAGAACCTGCAGAAGCCTGTAGATGGCAGTATGTTTCTGTTTTAATACTGTAATAGTCTAATACATTTACATTAATAAAATATAATACAATTATTTAAAAATGTGAAAATATGAAAATTTGTCATAAAGTAGTAATCAAATAAAGCCGACACATGTTCACACTGCTATATTTTCCTGGGTATTTAGGCCTTTAATGGCTTTGAGACCATTAGCACAGCTTTCCTGTAAATGTCTAACCCTCTAAAGCGTTATACCTGTCCTCACTCCTCTGAGATTCTCATTTGGGAGTAAGGGCTCGTTCACACTTGGCTGTTTTACCAACGCTTGCCAAACGCCCCTATAGCGTTTGGCAAGCGTTGGTCCGGCGTTTGTGGGGCGTTATTAACGCTCGGCAAACGCCGCATGCGCGGTTTAGTGGCGGTTGCTAGGCGTTTGCCGAGCGTTAATAACGCCCCACAAATGCCTATAATACAGTTTGAGTGGTGTTACCCCCCCGCAAACGCCCCGCAAACGCGTCGCAACCGCACCGCAAACGCCGGCCGGGCGTTTGCGGAGCGGCACCATAGACGAGAATAGGAGGCTTCAAAGCCTCCTGACTCGACCAGAGGCGTCCGTTTTGCCGCGACGCAACGTGACGCGACGCAAACGCTCCCGTTAGAACAGCACCATGTGCTGTAATGTGCAGAATTGGCAGAGGAGTTTGGGAAGCGGTAAAAACGCTTCCCAAACGCCTCTCTGCCGCCTGCACACAAGGCTAGTGTGAACGTAGGGTAACACTGCCTTCTCAATGACAATCTCCTTGCCGGCCTCTTCATCCATTCCTATGGAAAGGCCATTCACCAATGGGATGAATAACTACTATAACAGCTGAACTTTATTTGGGGTTAATCAGAGGCACTTTAAATGATGGCAGGTGTGTACTGACTCCTATTTAACATGATTTTGAATGTGATTGCTTAATTCTGAACACAGCTACATCCCCAGTTATAAGAGGGTGTGCACACTTATGCAACCACATTATTTTAGTTTTTTATGTTTACTTCCCCGCCCTAAAAGATTTCAGTTTGTTTTTCAATTGAGTTGTACAGTTTATATATGATGATTTATCTTTGTCTCATTTTTTTATATTACAGAAACCTGACATTTTAACAGGGGTGTATATATATATATCTCAATATCCACTGTGTATATATATATATATATATATATATATATATATATATATATATCTCAATAGGTAAAAGGTAATAAATATAAATATATATTTATTAAAGCGGAGTTCCACCAAAAAGGGGAAGTTCCGCTTTAATGCTTTGCCCCCAGCTCCCCATTAAGGATTGGCACCTTTGGGGAGTGGGTACCCAAATTTGACAGGTACCTGCTGCCCAGGCGATCAGAAGCAAACGTCGTTCTCCCCCCCCCCCCTTCTCCGTAGTCTTCTGGGACACGTGACAGGTCCCAGAAGACTATGAGGCCATTCACAAAGCACAGCGCTTCTTGATCATGCGCAGTGGGCTGTCACAGTCAGGTGCCCACGCGGAAGATGCCGGCACCAGGGAGAGAAGACGGCCGGTGAAACCAGCCATGGGGAGGACACCGCTGGACCGAGGGACAGGTAAGTGGTTGTATTTTAAAAGTCAGCAGCTACAGTTTTTGTAGCTGCTGACTTTTTTTTTCTTTTCCAGCTGGAACTCCGCTTTAATGTCTAATATATATATATACACACACACACATACACACAGGCGTATCTCAGTTTACTTATTTAATGCGTTCTCCGTGACGTTTCGTATTGCGACAAATTAATAAACCGAAACGAGGTTTCCCATAGGAATGCATTGGAAACCAATTAATCTGTTCCGGAGGTCAGGAAAAAGTAAAAAAAAAAGTATTTTATCTGTTGAAAACTCTTTATACAGTGCACTTTAAAGGCATAAATACTGTACAGGGACATGATTAAAAACAATTTGTAAATGCATTGAAAACTAATTAATCCATTCCAGAGGTCAGAAAAAAGTAAAAAAAAAAAGTCTTATTTGTTCAAAACTCTTTATAAAGTGCACGTTAAAGGCATAGTACTGTACAGGGACATGATTTTAAAAAAATGCATTGAAACCAATTAATCCGTTCATATTGCGAAAATTTCGGAAACCAAAATTTTCATTCGTAAACCGAAAATTACGTTAACCGAGGTGTTCGTAAACCGAGGTTCACCTGTATATTTTTTAGTACAGGCCCTAGTGAATAAAATGGTGGGTTTTGCAAATTTATGTCACCCAGTATTTGCACAGTGGTTTTTCGAATGCAATTTTTTGGGAAAAAATACACCTTCATGAATTTTAAACACTCACATACACAATATAATACCCAGTTTTTGTTACAATAATAAAATACGATGTTAAGCCAAGTAAATAGACACCAAACATGTCACGCTTTAAAATTGCGCACGTTTGTGGAATGGCACCAGACTATGGTATTTAAAAATCTCCACAGGCAACGCTTTATAAGCCTTTATATACCAGTTTATAGTTACAGAGGAGGTCTGGTGCTAGACTTACTGCTCTCACTCTGGCGGCGATACCTCACATGTGTATGGCACCAGACTATGGTATTTAAAACCGAGACGTTCACAAACCGAGTTATGCGTGTATATATATATATAAATATATATATATATATATCTATATCTATATCTATCCGGTACTTATATAGCGCCGTCAATTTACGCAGCGCATATTGTACAGTCACATCAGTCCCTAACCCTCAAGGGGCGTACAATCGAAGGTCCCTAACTCACATTCATACATACGCATACTAGGGACAATTTAGACAGGATCCAATTCACCTACCAGCATGTCTTTGAAGTGTGGGAGGAAACCGGAGTACCCGGAGGAAACCCACGCAGGCACAGGGAGAACATGCAAACTCCAGGCAGGTGATGCCGTGGTTGGGATTCAAACCAACGACTCTAATACTGCCAGATATGTGTATATATATATATATATATATATATATATATATATATAGAATATAAATACTGTATAATGATAGATAGATAGATATATAGATAGATATAGATAGATAGATGGCCTACCCAAACAAACACTATCCCCACTCCAGTCTATCCTGAACTCATCCACCTCACCAACCGCTCCACATCTTCCTCCCCCCTCTGCCAATCCCTTCATTGGCTCCCGATTGCCCAACGCATAAAATTCAAATTACTAACTCTGACCTACAAAGCCGTTCATAACGCTGCCCCAAACTACCTCACCGACCTGATACCCAAATACCACCCAACCCTTGCCCTTCGCTCCTCACAGGACCTCCTACTCTCTAGCTCCCTGGTCTCCTCCTCCCACGCCCAACTGTAGGGCTTCTCCAGGACTTCCCCCATCCTCAGGAACTCCCTACCCCAATCCATCAGACTGTCACCTACCCTCCTCACCTTCAGGCGCACCCTGAAAACCCTCCTCTTTAGGGAAGCCTACCCCACCCTCACCTAACAACCGATCTCCACTTCTCCCACCACTCCATCCCCCACAGCCACTTCCTCCTGTACCACTTCCCCTCCCTCCTAGATTGTAAACTAGAAAGAGCAGGGCCCTCGAACCCCTCGTGTATTGTATCATTACTGTTTTGTCTCATGTACTGTCCCACTTGCTATTGTACAGCGCTGAGCAAACCATTTGGCGCTATTTAAATACTGTATAACAGGGGCGGACTGACAACTCATGGGGCCCCTGTGTCCTTTCCCAAACTAAAAAAAAACAATGAAAAAGGTACCAGGGGCATCTCATGGGGCCCCCTACTGACCCCGGGCCCTCGCCAGTGCCCGAGTTTCCAAATGGTCAGTCCGCCCCTGCTGTATAATAATAATAATAATTATATATATAAAATATATACACACACACACTGTATATATGTATACAGAAAGTAATAAAAATTTTAAATTAAATAAATAAATGTAAATGTAATAAATAAAATTAAATACATTTAATAAATTCAATGAAATATTTTATTTAGATTAACGCATAGAAAGCACACCTGATGGAAGGGCAGAGGCTCATTTAGCAAAGTTGTGAAGATACCGATGGCCAATGCAGAACAAAAAAAAAAAATCATTTTGCAATTTGGCGATCCCATAACCATATATAAAACCATGACTATGCACGCGGTGACCGCCCCGTCACTTGACCCAGCTGGTTCACGCGTCGAGCACTTATCCTTGCTGCTATATTAGGAAAATGTGGGAAGGGGTAAAGCAGGCGGTCCCGTGACTTGCAGTCAGCACCGTCAGCGCTCACTCACAGCGTTCATGTCTGCTGTCAGAAAACATGAGCTATGACTTAAGTCAGTAACAGGTCATCACCCCCCCCACCCTCCCCAAAACCAATTAGCTAATTGCCTGAGATCACTGCCCAGGGAGCAGCAGAGAGCTCTGACTCATGGAACAGGTCCCATCTGTACACAGCGCTCGCTCGGCCTTTTGTTTTTAGGGCCTAATTTAATCTTTGAAGACGGGACTGCGAGCAAACCTTTCTCCTGGGTTATGCCGACGCAATATGCCGAACGGAACGTAAGGCCTCCGCCGGATCGAGGGCTGGCCCTGGAGAAAGCTCATTAGCCCATCAAAGCAACTCCACAGATTTTTTTTTTCTCTTTCCCAATGACCCTGACTCAGGGGAGGACTGACAACTCATGGGGCCCCCTACTGACCCTGGGCCCTCGGGCAGTGCCCAAGTGCTCTAATGGTCAGTCCGCCCATGCCCTGACTCCTGCCACTTTTCCAGCATTGGACTTTTTTTTTTCCACTTAACCCTTTCACGACCAGGGGGTTGTTACGTGGAGCAAATTTAGCAGCGTCAGTATGCGTCTGTTAACTTGACAAAATAACTCTTCTAAATGTTTTTCATTGTTTATTTAACCCCTAGACGTCGAGCGGCCGCACATTTGCGTTCAATATACAGAATACATATGTGCTGAGAGCATGCGCACATGTACGGTACTCACCGAAAGGTCCCGATCTCCTCTTGCGATCGGGACCCTTCCCAATCATGTGACCGCCATGACGTCGTGTCACAGCGGTCACATGATACTAAGCCCTGCCCCGTCCCGCCCACCTCCCAGCACAGAAACTCCTTTTCATGCCGGGACAATCTGGCATGAAGGGGTTAAGGACCAGAGGCGGACTGACCATTTGGAAACTCAGGCACTACCCGAGGGCCTGGGGTCAGTAGGGGGCCCCATGAGATGCCCCTGGTACCTTTTTCATAGGCTTTTTTGGGTTTGGGCAAGGACACAGGGGCCCCATGATCCCTATTGCCTGGGAGCCCCATGAGATGCCCCTGGTACCTTTTTCATAGGCTTTTTTGGGTTTGGGCAAGGAAACAGGGGCCCCATGATCCCTAATGCCCGGGGGCCCCATGAGATGCCCCTGGTACCATTTTCATAGGCTTTTTAGGGTTTGGGAAAGGAAACAGAGGCCCCATGATCCCCTATTGCCCGGGGGCCCCATGAGTTGTCAGTCCGCCCCTGTTAAGGACATAAAATGCATGTTTTAATAAATGATTGTGCTCAGACTTGCATGGGCTGACAAATGGACAAAATGAAAAAAAAAATTTAAATATATGTATATATTATTATTATCCTGAATACGGCTGCCAGACTCATTCACCTTTCCAAACGCTCCGTTTCCGCCACCCCCCTCTGCCAATCCCTCCACTGGCTTCCGATTGCGCAACGGATCAAATTTAAAATCCTAACACTGACGTACAAAGCTGTCCACCATACTGCCCCGAACTACATCACTGACCTAATATCCAAGTACCGCCCAACACGCACACTCCGCTCCTCACAAGACCTCCTTCTCTCTAGTTCCCTGGTCTCCTCCTCCCATGCCCGCCTCCAGCACTTCTCCAGGGTGTCACCCATCCTCTGGAACTCCCTGCCCCAACCCATCAGATTATCACCTACTCTCCTCTCCTTTAGGCGCACCCTGAAAACCCATCTCTTCAGGGAAGCCTACCCCACCCCCTGCTAACTTGACCGACCTCCTCCACTCTTCCTACCACTCCATCCCCCACAGCTATCTCCTCCTGTGCCACCACCCCCTCCCTCCTAGATTGTAAGCTCCGAGGAGCAGGGCCCTCAATCCCCTCATGTTTTGCATTGTATTGGTATTGTTCTGTCACATGTTCTGTCCCCCTTTGTAATGTACAGCGCTGAGCGAACTATTGGCGCTTTATAAATACTGTATAATAATAATAATATACAGGATTTATATAGTGCCAACAGTTTGCGCAGAGCTTTACAAAACGAAAAAAAAAATTTAAAATATATATACGTATAATTATACATACACACACATATTCAATCTTCTTTGAAAAACATGAGGAAAGAAAACACACAGCTGTAGCAATTTAGGTTTGTTTACTAACAAACTTATTTTGATCCCCATGTCACAGCCTGCGACAGCATGGTCTCACAGCCAGAAGTGTGCGCAGGTGCACACGCCTATTAAAGGGAACCAAGACAAAAGCTGAATCCAGACAGATATGGGTGACACAACTTATTGCTGCCTGCTTTTAATAATACAGCATTCAATGTATTTTTTTTTTTTTTAAAGCAATGTATATATAAATTTGACCTGGTATCAAACTCTACCAATCCCCTGTGGTTCATTTATTTTACTTATTAATTTTTGTATAGCATTTACGTAAAAAATAAAAAAAAAACAACAACACACACACACATATATATATATATATATATATATATATATATATATATATATATATATATGTATATATATATTAAGTTGCTTTGCAACAAGAAACATTTTAGAGTTGTAACCTTATACTGTATATTATTAATAAATTTTATATATATATATATATATATATATATAAAAATATATAACTTTTAATTTATATATAATATTAATAAATATCTCTCAACAATAAATCAATCACAATGTCACAAAAAAATGATTCAAATTTAGATCTGAACCCACAGGCCCGTAGCTGAAATGTGAAAACTCTGGTCCAGAAAAGGTGAGTTTAAGTGAATAAAACTCAAGGCCATCTTATTATTTTTATTTTATTTCTTTTCAATAAAGTGAGAAAAAGTTAAAGCCAGATTTTTACGGGTTCTATTGGAGAGTTTTCCAATAAGGAAGAGTTTTCCAGGAAGTGAAGGGAAATAAATCCAACCGGGATATATATATTTTGAAGAAAAAAAAAAAAAAATATATATATATACACACACACACACACATATACATATCTATATACAAATATATACACACACACATATATATGTGAGCTACGTGGAGTGCAGCTAACATTAACATTCAGAACCAGAATTATACACATACACACATGTATATATATATATATATATATATATATATATATATATATATATAGAGAGAGAGAGAGAGAGAGAGAGAGAGAGAGAGAGAAATATAGATATTTATATATACATATATCTATAGAGAGAGAGATAAATATATATACACACATATCTATATATATATATACACACACACATATCTAGATATACACACACACACACATATATATACATAGCTATCTATGTGTATATATATATATATATATATATATATATATATATATATATATATATATACATATATACACGTATGTGTGTGTGTATAATTCTGGTTCTGAATGTTAGCTGCACTCCACTTAGCTCTTCATGCACTTTTTTTTTTTTTAATAATTAATAATCAATGAATTGACTGCATATAGCGATATCTCCACCCAAAAACCAGCCTTTCTTGATGCGTTTCGCTACTCCTGGCTTGCTCTCAAGGACGGGAGAAGTCCCCTGTCTTTGTGAGTAAGCCAGGAGTGGTGAAATGCATCAAGGTGAAACATGTTAGTTATCGCTGTATGCAATCAATTCATTGGTTACTGAAAAATACTGCAAGAAAAGCTATGTGGAGTGCGGCTGAAATACTTTAATTGTGATTGGCCGTCACAGTGGTCATGTGATCAGGAGCCCGTCCTACTGGCTTCTGGTTGTCAATACTGGTGACAGCGCAGTCATAGTGACAGAGGAGCCAAGTGAGCGTGCTCCCAGTACAACAAAGCTGCATATACACTCACCGGCCACTTTATTAGGTACACCTTGTTAGTGCCAAGAAAATCTCCCCCACACCATTACACCACCACCACCAGCCTGAACCATTGATACATGGCAGGATGGATCCATGCGTTCATGTTGTTTTTTGAGCTAATGTTGCCTTTCTATCATCTCCAACCAGTCTGCCCATTCTCCTTTGACCTCTGACATCAACAAAGCATTTTCCTTCACACCACTGCCGCTCATTGGATATTTTCTCTTTTTCGGACCATTCTCTGTAAACCCTAGAGATGGTTGTGTGTGAAAATCGCAGCAGATCAGCAGTTTCTGAAATACTCAAACCAGCGCGTCTGGCACCAACAACCATGCTACATTCAAAGTCACTTAAATCCCCTTTCTTCCCCATTCTGGTGCTCAGTTTGAACTTCAGCAAGTCGTCTTCCCCACGTCTAGATGCCTAAATGCTGCCATGTGATTGGCTAATTAGCAATGTGTGTTACCAAGCAATTGAACAGGTGTACCTAATAAAGTGGCAGTTGAGTGTGTTACAGCAAGGTGGTAAAGTCCACCACAGTGCTACCACATATAGGGTAAGCTGGGGCCCCTTTCTCCTTGCCCACACACAAACCACACCCAAAAAAGTTTATGAAAGGTACCAGGGGTATCTCATGGGGCCCCCTACTGACCCCGGGCCCTCGGGCAGTGCCTGGGTGCCCAAATGGTCAGTCCGCCCCTAAGGGTAAGAAGTTAATGGGATGAAGCATGGGGAAATGTGCACGCATTGCAGAAATGTACTCCATGTTATTTTCTTTTTTTATTTCACATTGACACGTGTTAAAGGAACATAAAACTGAAGTAATGATACAACATGCAGGAATGACAGCGGTACAAGGTACAATGCCAATCTAACCCTCTGCCACCAGTCAGCTTTCATCAACTTTCCAGCTGTCAGAAAGGTGAATGCTGATTGGCTGCTCCGGAAAGTTTTGCAGAAGCTTGCACAGTGTTCCATGCGTGCTAATTAGGCTCGCCCGCCATTAAACCTACTTTTTTTTTTACACTTTTCCAGGTTTTAACAGACCTAATGACAGAATGAGGTTGGTACAAGTCTGGGTATTAAAAAGAAAACCTTGCCTCTACCCTCAGCACAGAATGTAATCAATCGCTAGAACATTCAGAAGGTTCTGCTAAATATATTCAACCAGAACGATTTCATAAATCATAAATGAACAGAGCTGACAATCCTGGGTCCTAGTCATCACTATAGGATGCAACACCCACCCAGGGGATGTAATATTAATGGAGCTGGCCTCTGGAACAGAACTGGAGGGGTGCATGGCCACCATAGGATGTCCACAGATTTTTTTTAGGGACATGCATAACGGGACCACCATCCTGTTTGGCCATCAGGTCTTTTAAAAAGAACGTTCTGATTGGATCAACAGTTTCATGTTAACAGAGTGGGCTGAATCATAGAACTGCCTGGAGTTGACAAATGTTATCTCATTTCCTCCAATCCCCCAACCCACATGGAAAAAAAATATATTTGAAATTTATTTTAAAAATATTCTTCCCAAATATGCTGACATATATTTGAAATGCTACAATTTTGGCCATATTCAATATATATATATATATATATATATATATATATATATATATATACATACAAACATACATACTGTATATACACACACACACACACACACACACACACACATAACAATAACCCAAAACACACGGCCAAGACAACAAAGGAGTGGCTGAAGAAGAAGCACATTACGGTCCTGGAGTGGCCTAGCCAGTCTCCAGACCTTAATCCGATTGAAAATCTGTGGAGGGAGCTGAAAAGTTCGAGTTGCCAAACATCAGCCACCAAACCTTAATGACTTGGAGAGGATCTGCCAAGAGGAGTGGGCCAAAATCCCTCCTGAGATGTGTGCAAACCTGGAGGCCAACTACAGGAAACGTCTGACCTCTGTGGTGCCAAAGGGATTTGCCACCAAGTACTAAGTCATGTTTTGTGAAGGGGATCAAATACTTATTTCCCTCATGAACATGCAAATCAGTGCAGAATTTGTTAGACACGCATTTCTTTTGAGTTTTTTGTTGCAATTCTGTCTCTCAGAGTTGCAATAAACCGAACATTCGATTTTTAGACTGTTCATTTCTTTGTGAGTGGGCAAACATTCAAAATCAGCAGGGGATCAAATACTTATTTCCTTCACTGCATGCATGCAGACTGCTTCTACAAACATTTGTGAAAGAATGGGTCGATCTCAGGAGCTCAGTAACACCAAGTGTGGTCCCGTGATAGGTTGTCACCTGTGCAATAAGTCCATCCGTGACATTTCCTGGCTACTAAATATTCCACGCTCAACTGTTAGCGGTATTATAACAAAGTGGAAGCAACTGGGAACAACAGCAACTCAGTTGCCACGTAAAATGACAGAGCGGGGTCAGCACATGCTGAAGTTGCAGAAGTCCCCAACTGTCTGCAGAGTCAATAGCTAAAGACCTCCAAACTTAATGTGGCCTTCAGATTAGCACAACAACAGTGTGTAGAGAGGTTCATGGAATGGGTTTCCATGGCCGAGCAGCTGCATCCAAGCCTTACATCACCAAGTGCACTGAAAAGTGTCAGAGGCAGTGGTGTAAAGCACGCTGCCACTGGACTCTAGAGCAGTGGAGACATGTTCTCTAGAGTGACCAATCACGCTTCTCTGTCTGGAATCCGATGGATGTGTCTGGGTTTGGCGGTTCCCCGGAGAACTAGGTACTTGCCTGACTGCATTGTGCCAAGTGTAAAGCTTGGTGGAGGGGGGATTATGGTGTGGGGTTGTTTTTCAGGGATTGGGCTTGGCCACTTAGTTCCAGTAAACTCCTAAGGCGTCAGCATACCAAGACATTTTGGACAATTTCATGCTCCCAACTTTGTGGGAAGAGTTTGGGGATGGCCCCTTCCTGTACCAACATGACTGCGCACCAGTGCACAAAGCAAGATCCATAAAGACATGGATGAGAGAGTTTGGGGTGGAGGAACTTGACTGACCTGCACAGAGTCCTGACCTCAACCCCATAGAAAACCGTTGGGATGAATTAGAGTGGAGACTGAGAGCCAGGCCTTCTCATCCGACATCAGTGCCTGACCTCACAAATGTGCTTCTGGAAGAATGGTCAAACCTTCCCATAGACACCCTCCTAAACCTTGTGGACGGCCTTCCCAGAAGAGTTGAAGCTGTTATAGCTGCAAAGGGCGGGGCCAACTCAATATTGAACCCTACGGACTAAGACTGGGGTGCCAAAAAGTTCATGTGCGTGGAAAGGCAGGCCGACCAATACTTTTGGAAATATAGTATATATATATATATATATAGAAAGGGGTGCAGCACTAATAATGACAAACCATAACACTTCAATGAAGGATATAATGAATAGTCTCAACCATAAATAAAATGGTGCACTTCAGTTGGAAAAAAACGTGATGAAGTCCACCTGTAGAGCCTCAATAGGTTGTACTTCAGGTATTGATGTTTAAAGATGTTATAAGAGGAACAGCCTTCACCAACCCAAACACACATCCTCTAACAAGAACAAATTGACCTCCCTGAAAAGGAACGGTCAAACTGCGCAGGGCAAAACCAATATTAACATCAGCAAAGAACTCCCCACCGATCTTTCCTCCAGGACTGGCTTCCAAAATATTCCAGAGTGATGTAGCATAATGAGCAGGAATGATCTCCACAGATAATAGCCCAAAAAGAGAAAACCTCCTCATAATGTAGTATATTGATAAAACAAGCTATTTATTTAAAGAATTTCACGTACGTATAGCAAATCTAAAAACAACATATCACCAAACCAGGTAAGATGTTTCGAACCAACAAGATGGCCGTCGCATCCCGGCGCATTATGATGTCACACACCGTAGCCCCACCCAACGCGTTTCGTCACCAATGACGACGTCTTTGCACTGTATCCTTTTCAAGCTTGGATTTGTTAATATAATATTGCTTTACTTCTACATACTATTTGTCAGGAAAACATGGCGGTGCCCGAAGATCTGCGCATGTGCTGGGAACAGTCAGTGGACCTGTCCACAGAGTTGGGTGGTGTGTGCATTTGTGATCGTCAGCTCCTGTGACCAAACCCACTTTCTGATTCATCTGTGTTTACCCTCTTATGTCTCCTGATGTTGATCTTTCCGTCACTGACCCCTAGACATTTGCATGATGGGAAAATTTGTTTAGTTTAGGAGTCGTTCCTTTAGTTAATTACTTTGTTTCATCATATTCATTATGTAAGAGAGATTTGTTGTTGGAATTTGCTTTGTATATTTGGATTCAGTAAGTATTTTGAAATTTGAAATTTAGAATTTTGAAGTTTGAATTTTGAAAGGCAGCTATCTTCATTCTATTTTATTCTATTTTTTCTATTCTATTCTACTCTTTTCTGCCCTATTCTATTCTTTTATATTACATTTTATTGTTTTATTCTATTATTTTCTATTCTATTCCTTTATTTTATATTCTATAACTATTTTCTATTCTATTTTATTATATTCCTTTATTTTCAGTTCTATTCTGTTTATTTCTGTTCTATTCTTTTATTTTCTATTCTTTTTTATTCTAATCTGTTCTGTTCTACTCTATTCTGTTTTATTCTATTCTATTCAGCAACTTAAGTAGAAATCATCTTATTTCACTTTTATAACTTACTGTATTTATTGCAATATGTTTCCATTTCTAATTCGATTTCAAAATTGATTTTTGAATTTAAATTAATTTTCAAATTCATTTTAAATTCGAATTCAGATGTTGTTTTGTTATAATTTATTTTGGAAAATAACAAAAATTTTGTCTGAATTTCGATTTGTAACTAAACATATTGCACGTGTCTACTGACTCCTGGTTTGAGACCTGACTTCTTCTCCCATCTGTTGATTTAGTACCGTTTCCCACCCCTGTGATATACTGACCTTGGCCTGACTTCCATTCCTACTCCTGTCTGCTGTATCTGCATCTCCACTGCCTGGTTGTTGCCAACTTCTGCTTGCCTGACTTCTGCCTGAACGAGTTCCTGGGACGACACCCTGCATGAGTTCCAGCACGACATCCTCAGTCTCCCAGCATTACCCGCATCTTTATCTGGCCAGGACATACTATAGGCACCCATGCTACTCCTTGTCCTATCATACCTTGTTACCAACCCCGGGAGAAAGACTGAACAGGAAGTGCAATGGAAGCCCTCTTCTCAGCTTGGCCTCTACCAGGTACTTGACATTACTTGCCACCTCTGGGCAATGAATTTGTTTACTCATTGGGGAGTTTTAAATTTTTTTTTTTAAAAATCAGACACTTCTGGGAGTGTCGGATTTTTCTCTTAGTTTCTACCATAGGCTGTTCCTTCATCTGGCTGATGATGGCGTGCAAGGGAGCCACTTTATGAAAGAGTGGACCACGTGTAGACCTTTATTGACCTCAGCCAGGAATCAAGGCAGGTCCTGTCCATTGTTCCCAGGTAGATATCTGCCGATGGCTGATTTATGCCTGTAAGTTTATCAAGTACATTCCTGGCGTCTTCACCATTCAGCTTTGACAGAAAGATCAATCTCACAGACAGACTTGGACTATTTCCCTATAGTGCTCCTTCTCCGGAGGAGAAGACAAGAGGGAAAAGGTCAGACGAGAGGTCAGGGTAACTGGCCCTCAAGTCCTCCTCCCGACTTGTGAATTTACTCATGCTGATTAAATTTGTGATGATCATGTGAGCCAAAAATAGCAGGCCGTGCCACAGACACCCACCAGTACATTCTAGTCATGTTACAGCCTTAATAAACTGGAAGCTTGCCACTCTAAACCATTAAGATGGATATCACTTTCGCCTGCGTGGAACTAACGCATGAGGCAGATATGGGCTTGAGTCCTTAAAGAACAAGCTCACTTTTAGTCCAGTTGTCCTTTATGGTGGATTCGCCCAAGGGTAAATATGTACCTGCAACCTTGGATCCCCAGATCTTTACCTGCGTGGCTATCTTTTCTGCTAAACAATCCCGACTAGGCACTGCCATGGCTGCCCCCATTGTTTCCTATGGGTGGGTTCAACCAGAAGCACAAACGGGGACCATGATACATGTGCGTGGCCAGGTTGGTTCTGTTTTTGAACATAAGTCCTCATGCACACTGGACGTTTTTACAGAGGCTGTATTTGTCTTTTGAAGTTTCTTTCTACAGCTAGTAAGCCCCCCAGCATGTTATCCTAATGTAATCAAAGTTTTTTGGCTGGGACATTTTTTGGCTGGAAAACAAACCCAGGACTAGTGGGTTTCTGAGAGCAGCCACCAACCCATCAGCTCATAGATAGAGGACTGAGTGAGTAGACCTGCACCCCCTGGGCCAATAAGGGGAAGGAGCACTCTAGTGGGAAAGTGGATTAGTGTTTACCCGTGACTGTCTCACATTTAACCCCTTGCCTACCGGGGACTTATACCCCCTTCTTTACCAGGCCAATTTTCAGTTTCAGCGCTGTCGCAATTTCATTGACAATTGCGCAGTCATGCAAGATTGTACCCATATGAAATATTTATCATTTTTTTCTCACAAATAGAGCTTTCTTTTGGTGGTATTTAATTGCCACTGGGCACTTTATTTTTTGCGATATAAACAAAAAAAGTGCAAAAAACTTTTTTCAAACAGGTAATTTTTCTCCTTCACTGATGTGTGTTGATGAGGCAGCACTGATGGGCACTGATAGGCAGCACTGAAGGGCACTGATAGGCGGCACTGATAAGCAGCAATGATGATGGGTACTGATAGACAGCACTGATAGGTGGCACTGACTGGCATCACTGCTGGGCACTGACTAGCGGCACTGCTAGGCATTGACTGGCTCAACTGCTGGGCACTGACTGGCACAACCGCTGGGCACTGGCTGGTGGCACTGACTGGCAGCACTGCATTGATGGGCACTGGTGGGGGGCACTGGTAGGCACTGGTGGGTGGCACTGCTGGGCACAGGCAGGTGGCACTTCTGGGCACAAGTAGGTGGCACTGCTGGGCACAGGTGGGCGGAGTTAGTGGGCGCACTGCTGGGCACAGGTGGGCGGAACTGGTGGGTGGCACTGCTGGGCACCGATCATCAGGGCACTGATCATCAGTGCCCTGATGATCGGTGCCGATCCCTGCTCTGACAACTGCCGGTTCCCGGCAGTACTTTCCTCGCGCTCTGACAGCATGAGGAAAGTGCAGCCGAGAACCGGCAATTGCATTTCCCGGTGATCAGCGTGTCATTGGACACGGCTGATCACGTGCTAAAAGGCTGCTGTGATTGGCCTTTTACCACTTCACGTAATCAGCTGTGTCCGTAGATCACCGGGTGCGCGCCCCCGGGGGTGCGCAGGAGAGCGCGTTCTGGGAGGACGTCATATGACACCCTCCCAGAACTGGCCGGCCGCAGTGTAGCCGTCATTCGGCAACCTGCGGTTGGCAAGTAGTTAAAGTGATAGGCACTGGATCCCCTGCCCAGGGATTCCTTTAGACAGCTGAACAGAAGAGTGTCTGGGGTGGTACACCAGGAGATGCTGGCTAGCTCTCCAAGAAGACAATTTTTGCTGTTAAAGTGACTTGCACATAGTTCCAAGACGATTGTCCTCAGTTGCGTTCCCTTGGGCATCCCATACACCCATAACCCAATCCAACTTCAAATTCCCCTAATAAAATCCCCCAAAAAAACAAGCTTGGGGACTGGTTAAGGTCTCCTGGATGCAAGTCTGTGTGGAAAATGCATGTTGCTTGGCTATGCAGGACTATAGGGGGACCCATCTAGGGGGATCTCTAGTGACTTCTAAGGGGGTAGTGCTACAACTGAAATGCTTGCTTGCGGCGTTTATTTTTTCCTTTAATTATTTTTAATTCACTTGTAATGTCCCTCTTAACCAGGGGCGGACTGACCATTCGAGCACTTGGGCAGTGCCCGAGGGCCCGGGGTCAGTAGGGGGCCCCATGAAATGCCCCTGGTACCTTTTTTATAGGCTTTTTTGAGTGTGGGCAAGGACACGGGTTCCATTATCCCCTATTGCCCGGGGGCCCCATGAGTTGTCAGTCTGCCCCTGCTCTTAACTTAATAGAAGTTTTGAATACTAAAGGCAAGTCAATTCCGTAGCACAGCCCCCTCCCTCCTTTACCCCTAATAGTTATCCCCTCTTCTGGAAGTGTCTAATTAGTCTCTATGCTGGCCCAGCTCCATTTTGCCTTACCTTTCAACATAACCTTTTATGTAGTTGTTGGGGAAAGAGTTAAGGGGAATACTATAGAGCAACCATCTTCAACCAGGGTTCTGTGGAACCTGCAGAAGTTGCTAGGGGTATCCCTAAGCAATAGTTAGTTCACCTTCCATGCCTAGATCCAAGTCCATCCTCACTTGGCAGAACCAGAAGCATGATGCCAAGTATGCTTTTAGCTGACTGTAAGGGTGGCACTCTGACCACCACTGTAAGGGGGGCATTCTTCCCACTGACCACCAATGCCCACCACTGTAAGGGGGGCAATCTTCCCACTGACCCCAATGCCCACCACTGTAAGGGGGGAATTCTTCCCACTAACCACCAATGCCCAGCACTGTAAGGGGGGCAATCTTCCCACTGACCCCAATGCCCACCACTGTAAGGGGGGAATTCTTCCCACTAACCACCAATGCCCACCACTGTAAGGGGGGCAATCTTCCCACTGACCCCAATGCCCACCACTGTAAGGGGGGCATTCTTCCCACTGACCACCAATGTCCACCACTGTAAGTGGGCATTCTTCCCACTGACCACCAATGACCACCACTGTGAGGGGGCATTCTTCCCACTGATCACCAATGCCCACCACTGTAAGGGGTGCATTCTTCCCACTGGCCACCAATGCCCACCACTGTAATGGGGGCATTCTTCCCACTGACCACCAATGTTCACCACTCTAATGGGGGCATTCTTCCCACTGACCACCGATGTCCACCATTGTAATGGGGGCATTCTTCCCACTGATCACCAATGCCCACCACTGTAAGGGGTGCATTCGTCCCACTGGCCACCAATGCCCACCACTGTAATGGGGGCATTCTTCCCACTGACCACCAATGTTCACCACTCTAATGGGGGCATTCTTCCCACTGACCACCGATGTCCACCAGAAGCATGATGCCAAGTATGCTTTTAGCTGACTGTAAGGGTGGCACTCTGACCACCACTGTAAGGGGGGCATTCTTCCCACTGACCACCAATGCCCACCACTGTAAGGGGGGCAATCTTCCCACTGACCACCAATGCCCACCACTGTAAGGGGGGCAATCTTCCCACTGACCCCAATGCCCACCACTGTAAGGGGGGAATTCTTCCCACTAACCACCAATGGCCAACACTGTAAGGGGGGCATTCTTCCCACTGACCACCCACTGACCACCAATGCCCACCACTGTAAGGGGGGCAATCTTCCCACTGACCACCAATGCCCACCACTGTAAGGGGGGCAATCTTCCCACTGACCCCAATGCCCACCACTGTAAGGGGGGCATTCTTCCCACTGACCACCAATGTCCACCACTGTGAGGGGGCATTCTTCCCACTGATCACCAATGCCCACCACTGTAAGGGGCATTCTTCCCACTGACCACCAGTGTTCACCACTGTAAGGGGGGCATTCTTCCCACTGACCCCCAATGTCCACCACTGTAAGGAGAGCATTCTTCCCACTGACCACCAATGTCCACCACTGTAAGGGGGCATTCTTCCCACTGACCACCAATGCCCACCACTATAAGAGGGGCATTCTTGCCACTGACCACCAATGCCCACCACTGTAAGGGGGAATTCTTCCCACTGACCACCAATGCCCACCACTATAAGAGGGGCATTCTTGCCACTGACCACCAATGCCAACCACTGTAAGTGGGCATTCTTTCCACTGACCACCAATGTCCACCACTGTAAGGGGGCATTCTTCCCACTGACCACCAATGTCCACGACCGTAAGGGGGCATTCTTCCCACTGACCACCAATGTAAGGGGTATTTTCCTAATGGCCTCCAAAGGAATATTCTTAGCAGGGGTTCCCTGAGACCTGAACATTTTTTCAAGGATTCCTCTGGGGTAAAAAGTTTGAGAAAGGCTGTTATAGAGAGTGCCAGCTCAGAGTCTGCTGGGGCTGCTGACATCAAATCCAAGAGGGTGGCACCCAGCAGCAATCTGAGGGCGTTTGGATGTCTACACAAAGAAGGGTTCTACAAGTAAATAACATGAAGAGGAAATGTTAAATGCACCTATAATCTTATATGGAGATTGCTGCTGAAATTAATGGTCTCTGACAGGGTCTTTTTAATACAAAGAACCTCATAAAATATAAATGGCAGCAGTTTCTCCCAATTACTAATCAGATTATTTCTTCCAGTCCTGGAAAGGATAAATATATTCAGAAATGACTCCACATTCCCTTTAAGAGACAAGGAGCTTGGATGGGGCAGACAGACAGTGATATGAAGAGACAGACAGTTACTGCCAGACTTCAGGAGGAGATGGAACTGCTAGAGGGGAAATTAGCTGTTCTCTTGAATTATGATCTCCCTGAGTGAGCACAGGAGCTCCAAGGAACAGATCTGCAGCAGAGTGTGGTGGTCTGCACAGAACAATCGTATACATCTAACAAAGTTACCAGCAATTAAATCATTTCCGGGACACGTTTTTGCTGAAGCAACATGCCCAAGGTACTCTCTCTCTGGATAATTGCATCCTAAAATCGTAGGAAGGCATTATTTACTGAACAGGACTAAAAAATTGGTTTTCTCGTTGTGTAAATCACAAAATCAGGCAACAATAAAGACAAACAGCCTTTAGTCAGTTTTACATATCAAGTGTGTACGTTACATACAGTTTCCAGAAATTAAATTATTTCTCGAACACGATGCTGAAGCACCATGCTAAGGTAGTAGGTGCCATAGTCAGTGTACAAGGGCTTCCATCACTAGGGGTCAATGGAGAAGGGCCCAGTTTACACTGTTGATGATTAGGAAGAATGCCCCTAATTGAATAGTCAACTGGAAGAATGCCCCTATATTGGTGAGCAATGGAAAGATTGCCTTTTAAATAGGTAACCATGTGAAGAATGACCCTTAAAGCCCGTACACAGGATCAGAATAATGGCCGAATGATCCTCCCTTTTTTTTTTTTGCATGCTAGTCTCATATCGATAATGAAAAGGTTACTAAAGTTATGAAAATTGTCGTAGGACAGAATAAAAATTTGGAAGTGATGTCATGTATTGTAATATATTTGTATCCAGATAGGTGATAGATTGTTTCACTATACTAAATGGGGAAAAAGTATAGGGACATGAAATCTGGGGTCACAAGTCGGGCCATAGGTAAAGAGTACTTTTTGTGCACAAAGTCGAGTATGGGACCCGAAATGCAAAAATCACCCATGACCATAAATAGCCAAGAACAGCTGATATTTTCAAAAGCCTTTTTCGGCATCTAGGGAGATGATAGCTATGTCTTGAGTAGAATGAGTCTTGGCATATTCGAGCACCAAGAGGACCTTGCGGGTGTTGAGAGTTGCCGAATGGCTTGGAACAAATCCAGATTGGGTGCAGTATAGCCGGGAGCAAAGTGTCCAACTGGGATGTGAGAATTTCGCAAAGAATTTTGGCACCAACATTTATCAGGGAGATAGGTCTATATGAACCTGGTGATAAATTTGATGTAGGTCTGCGAACCCGCCGGAAGGTATGGGCCATCTTCCCATAGACATGATGTAAAGTATCTGGGATGAAGTCTATTGAGAGTTTGTAGAACTCCGCGGTGTAACTGTCAGGACCTGGGGCCTTGGCAGTGGGTAGCATTTTAATAGTAGACTGAACGTCATACAAGGTGATGGGGGCAGTTAAGTGGTCATAAGCAGGGGCGGACTGACCATTTGAAAACTCGGGCACTGCCCGAGGGCCCGGGGTCAGTAGGGAGCCCCATGAGATGCCCCTGGTACCTTTATCATAGGCTTTTTTGAGTTTGGGCAAGGACACAGGGGCCCCATGATCCCCTATTGCCCGGGGGCCCCATGAGTTGTCAGTCCGCCCCTGGTCGTAAGTGTAGGTAGGTGGGCTGTTTTGAGTAGATCATCAGTAGCTTCAGTATCAATTAGGTCCTTCGAATAGAGGAACGTATAGAAAACTATAAGCCTCACAAAACAGATATATAAGAAAGGAAAAAAAATTGTATTGTATTTTCAGAGAAAAACTGTAGTGATTAAAACAAAATTGTATGATCTGTATGAATAGTATGATCTGGTATCGTACGAGTAGAATTTTCATGCTTGTCCCTTCAAATAATTTCAGACGAAAGCTGTGTACTAACGATCAGATTATCTTATGATAGCTTCGAAAGTGGTATTATGTTTTTCTGATTGTGTATACTAGGCTTTACATTAGTGGTCAATGGAAAGCATGTCCCTTTCATTGGTGGTCAATGAGAAGAATGCCCCTTACATTGGAGGTCAATGGGAAGAATGGTCCTTACATTGATAATCAGTGGGAAGAATGTCCCTTAAATTGGTTGATATCAGTGGGGAAAATGTTCCTTACATTGGTGATCAACTAAAAGAAGGCTCCTTAATTTCATGGCCAGTGAGAAGAATGTCCTTTACATTGGAGGTCAGTGGGAAGAATGGTTCTTACATTGGAGGTCAGTGGGAAGAATGGTTCTTACATTGGATTATTGGTGGGAAGAATGCCCCTAAATTGGTTGTTATCAGTGGGGAAAATGCTCCTTACATTGATGATCAACTAAAAGAAGGCTCCTTAGTTTCATGGCCAGTGAGAAGAAAGTCCCTAACATTGGTGGTTAGTGAAAAGAATGCTTCTTACATTGGAGGTCAGTGAGAAGAATGGTTCTTACATTGGATTATTGGTGGGAAGAATGCCCCTAAATTGGTTGTTATCAGTGGGGAAAATGCTCTTTACATTGGTGATCAACTAAAAGAAGGCTCCTTAATTTCATGGCCAGTGAGAAAAATGTCCCTTACATTGGTGGTCAGTGAGAAGTACGACCCCTTTACAAAAAGCTAAAAAGATTATTGGTGTCAGTGGTTACTTATCTGAGGGTAAAGAATTGCTGATCATGGAACCCCTAGCAATCCCTGGAGGAACTGTAGGGTACCCTAAAGGGTATCAAAGAATCCTGACTAAGAAAGGTTGCCCAAGACTAAGGATTGGATGAACCTCAGCTGAAGAACACAATTCTACATAACCACCTGGAAAACTGGCAAAAAGTCCACCACATGGGTTCTATACCTGCTGTAGGTGAGCATTCATGTTTATTCCTATACAGTAAGAAAAAGGAAAAAAGTGCAAGTAGATGCTCCTGCCAGTAATTAACTCAAGCCATCAGAAAAGTTTTTTTTAACCCATCCAAAGACGTTTCCCCAAGAACCATGGTCTGAACAGTAAGGATAAAGACCTGCTCATCTCTTGCTCATAAGTGCCATTATTATCCATGGCCACAGCCTACACATGGGCAGTACCGTTGATGCTGTTAGCTGTGTAACCCTGCCTAAGTTACCAAAGAAAAAATTTGGATCCTTCAAAGTGAATTTAAAATGAAAGCAATACATAAGCAGAAGCTACCTTCCGTAAAATTGTACACCACAATGATGAGAAGATCCTGAGATATCAACAGTTGCCTGCAAATCTTAGCTTTTACTGTAACAAAAAAGCCTGGCAACACCCCTTCCTGTGCATATCTTGGTCAATGAGGCGATGGAAGGAGGCAGAGCCATTTCAGTAAAATATAAGACTTAATCTACCTAGATCTGTGTATCTACTGATGGTTTTGATGTTTTGCGGCTTTCACTGAAGCTGTCCTCAGCTTATATATTTTTTATCATATGTTCAGTTTAAATTTCCTAGGTTTGTGACAGGTTCACTTTAAGTCTTAAACTTGGATTTAGAATATGATATAAAAAAGAAAAAGAGTTTGATATTTTTTCCATGACATGAATAAAACTCTGGACCTCCCCTCACACCCATATATTACATTGGCAGAATAAAACCATACAGTTATCATCTAGAGTCATTGAATGTGGGGGAAGTGACTTCTCCAAAGCCACCAGATCTGTTCATCTTACAGAGAAATACTTGGCTGGTCGCTCTATCAGATGTAGGAAAGGAAAACATTTCTTTGGTAAAGGAACAGATAAGCCAGGGTGATTTATTCTGACTTGACAAGTGGAGAATAATAAAGAGGGAGGGAGGACGGAGCACATATTGTAACTGCAGGAAAACAAGTATTCATTTCAGGTGCTGCTAAGGGCCTATTCACATCAGCCCGGTTGGCTGTAGGGGCAGACTGACAACTCATGGGGCCCCCGGGCAATTGGGGATCATTGGGCCCCTGTGTCCTTGCCCAAACTCAAAAAAGCCTATGAAAAAGGTACCAGGGGCATCTCATGGGGCCCCCTACTGACCCCGAGCCCTCGAGCAGTGGCCGAGTTTCCAAATGGTCAGTCCGCCCCTGGGCTGTGGTACATTGAATGTACACGCATTAATGCACATTATGTAGTCAGTTGCATTAGGACAGCCCATGTACCAGAACCGAATGAAAACTCAACGGACAACCGACCCAAAATTGCGCACATAGAACTTTCGGTAGTGGATTGCAACTTGTGTCAGCAGTTGGCACTTTATTGCACCAATGCAAGTAACAATGAAATACTGTGAATGGGCCCTAATAGTTCACTTACTGGAGATATAAAAACACACCCTTGAAATAGACAGAAGGGACATAGTCTAGTCGTCTACCACTTAGAGGAGGAGCCCTTGAAATAATGTTCTGGTTTCAGGGAAACCCTGCTAATGATGACTATATCTACAACTCATGATACTGTAAGGGACCACCTGGCGGCACCTCTAGCAACCCACTGGTCAGCTTTCCCCGGAGCGCAGAGTCTAAGTCCCGGAGCACTTGTTCCCCAGGGCCCCTGATGGTGGGGATGGACTTGGAGCGCACCGAGACCAGGTCGCGACTACTGGGTACACCCACCAGTGGTAGAGGAGTCCGCCAGAGGCTCCCGCAGAATTACAGCCTGATGTGAGGGGATCGGGAGGTCCCAGTGGGATGGACGGATTCATGGATGGATGAGCTAATGCAAAGTCAGACAAGCCGAGTCGGTAGCCGGGGGTCGGTGAGGTACAAAGCAGCAGGCAAAGAATGGTCGGGTCACACACCAGGTCGGTAACAGGAGGTCAGATCTATACAGGGGCATTCAGGAGCAAGGCCAGGCAAGCCAAGGGTCAGGACAGGAGAAATCAACAAGGTCAGGCAATCCGGGTCAGTAGTACTCACAACACAGGTTTCAAGGAACAGGAATCACAGGAAGACCATACGGCAACCAGTGACAGCACAGGGGGGATTTAAATACCGCGCCCTGCGCTGTCATTGGTGCCAGGCACGCACCGGCGGTCCCCAGTGCGCATGCGCTAGCTCCGTCGCCGCGGCCGGCCAGGACCTAGTGCCCGCACAGCAGTGCGAGTCGGCACACTGCGCCTGCGCCGGGCCCAACGCCGCGGCGATCCCTGACAGATACATTAGGGTGATGGTCAGTGGGAAGGATGCTCTTTACACTTGAGGTCATTGGGAAGAATTAGCTCCTTACAGATAGCTAAAAAAATACCCAAACAATGGTGTCAGTGAGAACTTATCTAAGAGACAGAAATTGCTCATTGCTCAAGGAACCCCTAGGAACCTCTGGAGTAACCTCTGGTTGAGAAACCCTGATCTAGACCCATTCTGTACACCTGGTGTAATGCTCCCAAGTTTCCGAGAAGAAAAAGGACCCCTTCTACCATGAAGCAAAGAACACACACCTCAGCTACACCGGGGGTTTAAAAATGAATACACAGAATATATTTGGTTGGATCCACAAGTGCTTTTTTCTCCCCTACGTTTCCTTTATGAGGTTGGGTGAAAGTTTTAGTGTAGTATAAAACTTTTTGGTAGTTAAAGAAGAACTTCAGTCAAGAGTTCTCCTAAATCAGGGGTCTCCAGAATTTCTAAGCAAAGGGCCAGTTTACTGTCCTTCAGACTTTAGGGGGGAAAATGCCCCAGTGTCAGTGTGAGTAAACAGTGTCTTAGGCTTGATGGTCAGTAGGAGTATAAAAATTACATGGTGCCTATGGTCAGTAGGAGGAGTAATAGTGTTCCATCCTTGGTGTCAGTGGGAGGAATAGCTTCTCATTATTGGTATCAGTGGGAGGAAAATTGCTCCATCATTAGTGTCAGTGGAAGGAATAGTGCCCCATCTGTGGTATTAGTGGGATGAATAATGCCCAATAATTGGTGTCAGTGGAAGGAATAGTCCCCCATCATTGGTATCAGTGGGAGGAATAGTGCCCCATCATTGGTATCAGTGGGAGGAATAGTGCCCCATCATTGGTATTAGTGGGAGGAATAGTGCCCCATCATTGGTATCAGTGGAAGGAATAGTGCCCCATCATTGGTGTCAGTGGGAGGAATAGTGCTCCATCATTGGTATTAGTGGGAGGAATAGTGCCCCATCATTGGTATCAGTGGAAGGAATAGTGCCCCATCATTGGCATTAGTGTGAGGATTAGTGCCCCATCATTGGTATTATTTCCAGGAATAGTGCCCCATTATTGGTGTCAGTGTGAGGAAATGTGTCCCATCATTGGTGTCAGTGAGATGAATAGTGCCTCCTCATTGGTATTGGTGGGAGGAACATTGTCCCATCATTGGTGTCAGCGGGAGGAATAGTCCTACCCCACCCTCTGCTAACTGCCGATCTCCTCCACTCTTCCTACCACTCCATCCCCCACAGCTTTTCCTCCTGTACCACTATCCCCTCCCTCCTAGATTGTAAGCTCCAAGGAGCAGGGACCTCGAACCCCTCGTGTATCGCACTGTATTGTTATTGTACTGTCTCATGTATTGTCCCCCATTGTAATGTACAGCGCTGAGCGAACTGTTGGCACTATATAAATACTGTATAATAATAATAATAGTGCCCATCATTGGTATCAGCGGAAGGAATAGCACCTCATCTTTGGTGTCAATGGGAAGAATAGTGCACTATCATTGGTGTCAGTGGGAGGAATAGTGCCCCATCTTTGGTATCAGCGGGAGGAATAGTGCCCCATCATTGGTGTCAGTGGGAGGAATAGTGCCCCATCATTGGTGTCAGTGGGAGGAATAGTGCCCCATCATTGGTATCAGTGGGCGGAATAGTGCCCCATCATTGGTATCAGTGGGCGGAATAGTGCCCCATCATTGGTATCAGTGGGAGGAATAGTATCCCATCTTTGGTATCAGTGGGAGGAATAGTATCCCATCTTTGGTATCAGCGGGAGGAATAGTGCCCCATCATTGGTTTCAGTGGGAAGAATAGTGCCCCATCATTGGTATCAGTGGGAAGAATAGTGTCCCATCTTTGGTATCAGCGGGAGGAATAGTGTCCCATCATTGGTATTAGTGGAAGGAATAGTGCCCCATCATTGGTGTCAGTGGGAGGAATAGTGTCCCATCATTGGTGTCAGTGGAAGGAATAGTGCCCCATCATTGGTGTCAATGGGAGTAATAGTGCCCCATCATTGGTGTCAGTGGGAGGAATAGTGCCCCATCATTGGTGTCAGTGGGAGGAATAGTGCCCCATCATTGGTATCAGTGGGAGGAATAGTGTCCCATCATTGGTATCAGTGGGAGGAATAGTGCCCCATCATTGGTATCAGTGGAAGGAATAGTGCCCCATCATTGGTGTCAGTGGGAGGAATAGTGTCCCATCATTGGTATTAGTGGGGAGGAATAGTGCCCCATCATTGGTATCAGTGGGAGGAATAGTGTCCCATCATTGGTGTCAGTGGGAGGAATAGTGCCCCATCATTGGTGTCAGTGGGAGGAATAGTGCCCCATCTTTGATGTCAATGAGAGGAATAGTGCTCCAAGGGGCAGATAAAGGAAGGCAAAGGGCCACATCTGGCCTTTGGGCCACAATTTAGAGACTACTGTCCTAAATTAATTAATCGGTACAATGAGCATGCTGACAGGAGGAGACAGCACAGTGACATATAGAGGAGCTCATTAGCATGCTGCTTCTTTCACTGTCCAGTCACGGAGTTGAACTGGGTAGTGACCTGTAAATGAAAGTGAAACTGCAACAAAGAAAGATCAGGTTGCCTCCCCTGTAGGACGGGGCTGTACCGTTAGGCAGAGCTGTTTATATCTCAGAGCTGGATGGACAGAAACACAAATCCTTTGGCTGGTAAAATAGCCCTCTTATAGTATTTTATCTTTGTAATTAGGCGTTTGTCCAGAGGTCAGTTTAAAGAGTTCATATCAGTAAATTACAGTATACAAAGAGCTTTAAATGGCTTTCTTTCCCTGCCAAGTACACTGTATACAGTCTATGCCCTGCAGGCACTATATGAACAATCGCTGTCAAATAAAATCGCTCTTTAAACCCATTCAGCATTTTACTAGCTGACACGTCCCCCTTAAGTCTGGATTGCGAGGACGCGTATGAATACGAATATAAGTTCATATCCAGTGCCAGTGGCCATCCATGTGAATTAATCAAAGCTTTCTAAAGATGAGTGAAGCTTTGTGGGAAAGTATGAAAATATAATTACAAAATCTCCCTTCTCTCTTAACACACGATCCATTAGCAGAATCTTTAACAGACTTGTTTTGTTTTTTTTTTGTTTTTTTCCTTCCGAGGGGATGAAATGCCATTAATGTCAATTAGTATCAGATAGTGACCTCTGCATAACGATCAGACGGGGGGGGGGGGCTCAGATCCTGTTTTGAGTTTCAGTAGTCCTCAGGTGCCCTCCGTAAGGAACGCTGCATGGAATCTAAATGCCTTTCATTCCATTCACAGGATGCTGCGTGCAAAAAGGCTGCGTCTGTTGGGAATCAATAATGGTCATGCTGATCTTCGGCAGAGAAGGAGGCCGCTATGGAGAGACCCCAAATAGCCAGTCATGGGGTGCAATGGCTGTTATTAATGTTGGAGATACAACAGCATGTACTGTATAGTATTGTGTGTTAATATCACTTGACCAGTAGATGGCACTGTACACTAAGGTTAACAGTTGTGCATATGTGTAAAACTTGTTGGTTCTCTCTCTTCTCTCTCTTCAAAACCAAGATGTCTGCTGTTACACATTACTGAAGTGTTCTGTATGTTTGCAACTTAAGCCACACAAGTAAACCAAGTTCTGCCTCATCACAAGCTATCAGTGTCTTCTCTAACACATAACCAACAATTAAAACCATCATGAATAAGGAGATGGGAAGGTCCCAAGGGGAAGCGTTGGTGCCTTGGACTGGCACACAACACCACCATAGACCACCAGGCTTAGTGGAATCATTTGGACTTCAACAAAATGGCACCGGTGGTACAAAAGTGGTAAACAGTCAACTTGCATTTGGAGAGTGAGGACCTGTCTAAACTGGTCTAAAGTGAAAGCTTTTCAGGCCATTTCAACCACTTTCCTCAAGAAATTCTTCTCACACTTCTACCCTGTTGGGATGAACAATGGACAGGTATGGAATATCAGAAGAAGAGCCAGGCCAGAAGACTTCCTAAGCAATGAAAGAGGAGAAGGGAAGGTCCAGGGGGCAAGCTTTAGTACCTCTCAGGCACACAACATCACCATAGGCCACCATGCTAAGTGGAATAATTTGGACTTCAACAAAATGGCAAAAGAGGTACAAAAGTGGTAAATAGTCAACTTGCATTTGGAGGTCATTCGGTAAGTACAAATGGGGACCTGTCTAAAGCTAAAGCTTTTCAGGCCATTTCAATCACTTTCACCCAGAAACTCTTCTTCCTCTACACCATGGGGATGAACAATGGACAGGTATGGAATATATGGGGCTTGCAGAGTACACAGAAGAAGAGCCAAGCTAGAAGACTTCCAAAACAACGGCTACGTGTACAGGAGGAGTGGGGACAGGTAAATGTACAGTAAGATTTGGTGCAAGTGCTGTGGGGGGGGGGGAGGAATTGAACTCCTGCATGAAATCTGTAGATTATTTTTCCCCAGTGTTATGCCCCATGCCAAAAGTAGATTAATCTACGTCTTCCCTTTGACAGCTAGCAGCCAACACGATCCCCACTAACAAACAAGAGTGGCTCCAAATCATATGCAGGCTGACTGCCTGATCACTTGCAGGCTGAAGGCTTCATTCACAAAATTAGCCATCAACATGCAGATGCCTCTGCAGCCTAAAGGTGGCGGTGTGCCTCTGTTTAGTACTGTAATTGTCAGATACATTTATTGCATTAAAGAAAACAATAAACAATTTATTAGTACTGCGTTATACTTGATGACATCTGTGCCTTACTGTACAGTAGAAGCCACACAGCATGGTGTATGCCTGCCAGTGCAAGGAATAAGGTAGTTATTACAGCTTGTTCATCTAACCCTAGATTTAATGAGCACTTAAAGTAGAATTCCAGGCTACCCAACTAGTCTAACAAAACAGGGCTTTTTTTCCTCAGAAAATAGGTGCAGGAACTCCCCCCTTCTAAGTCACTTCTGGTCTCCACCCACCCACCTCCGAGCGCTTGGTTCCACCCCCTACCCACCTCCCAGTACCATTCCGTTTAGAGAATATAAAGCCAAGTATCGTTTTGTGGTGCTAAGTAATTTGTATGGAATTTGTTAATGATAACAAGATAAGTAGTAAAATAGATCCAGCAGCCAGCAACAGCAGACCCACAGCAGCAACAATAGATCTCCCAGCAGTTAGCCATAGACTCCTTATATAACAGTAAATGTCTTCCTAGCAACAACTGACCCCCCCCCCGCAACAATAGACCACCCCACCTACAATCGATCGCCACACAAAAATAGATCCCCTCCAGTGACAATAGATCACCCAGCAGCCAGCATCAATAGACCTTCCAGCATACCCCAGTTCAGTACTGGAGTTGCCTGAACTGTGCTCCCCCCTCGTTCCCGCTGAAAAAAATTACAAATGTCACCTCCCCTCTCCTAACACCTACGCTGACTATGTAAGAAAGATGCATATACTAACCTATTTTCAGCCCGCTATGGTCTGGTCTTGTGATCTCCCCTGTATCAGCCAGCAGCAGCTGCAGGGGAGGTGCCGAACTTCTGAAGGAAACTGGCTCCACTAGATTTTAGTTAGGGGTATCCGAGTAAAGGGGGCTGAATACAAATGCACGCCATACTTTTCAGATATTCATTTGTAAAACATTTTAAAAACCATTTATTATATTTCCTTCCACTTCACAATTGCGTGCCACTTTGTGTTGGTCTATCACATAAAATCTCAATAAAATAAATCTACATTTTTGGTTGTAGCATGACAAAATGTGAAAAATTTCAAGGGGTATGAATACTTTTTCAAGGCACTGTACATCTCTCTTACACTGGTTAGTCAGCATAGGTGTTAGGAGGGGGGAGGGGACATGTTTAAGGCCCCATGTACACGGGACACTTCTGAACGATTGAAACTGACTGCTGGAAAAAGTAAGTTAAAAAACGTTTGTTTAGCCGCGTTTACATAATGCGTTCATGTGCGTTTGTGTTTAGAAGCATTTTTTGGAGATAAGCACAGGAGAACCTCTCAAATGCCCAGAATGCACTGAAAAGTGGTAAATTATTAACTATTTCAGACTGTTTCAGAGAAATAGAGAGTAGAAGCAGAGACAGCAGTATGTGTTGAGATTAGCTGAGGTGTGAGTTGCTCATTAACATTTCTTTTGTTTCCAAGGGTGGGAAAGGTGTCTGGTGGAGGGAGTCATTAAGGTCATCTGGCAGGGGGTCTTCATGAGGAATTCGAGGTGTGAATGGTCATTAACATATCTTTTGTTTCCAAGGGTGGGAGAGGTCTGAGGTGTGAATTGGTCATTACAATGTGTGACAAGCTTGGTAGGAACATCCTGTGTTCAGTGTTTTGTCCATCTGAGCACCTTGAAAAAGCTTTGCATGCATTTTCATGATGAAAAAAGGCTCTGGACAGCATCAGAAACTGGAAGAATAAGGCTCCATATACACGGGACACTTTTGAACGATGGAAACTGACTGCTGGAAAACGTAGGTTAACATAGGAGAACATTAGGGAGAGTTCAGGGGCTGCTAAAAAAAAATGCTCAACAGCTCCTAAATGTGAGTTTATCGGCTGCAGTGTACATGAGCCCTAAGACTGGTTAGGTTTAGCCTCAAATTCTACCATTTCTGCAAGGGTAAGATTTTGTTCTGCCTGGAATGTGGTTTTAAGAAAAAAAAAAGTTTAGAAAATAATGTTGTCATTTCTTTTCGCAAGATTCATTTTTTTTTTTTTTGGACCAGTACGATTACGCCTAGCAGAATTACAGCCATGGGATCTGGCTGAACCTTTCCAGGTCTTGAATAAGAAAAACAGCTTCTGCTTGATTTAGAGAGTTACTGAGGGTTGTGTAACCCTGGCGGCCTGATCAGAAGTCTGATCTTCCATCCTAGAATGAAGGATGGGGTTTTCTCTCTGTTTCCTTATCTAAGTTTAGCCCAGACTGCATTGTAAATATATCAAGCAATAGAGAATATAAAGCTGGCATTACAAATGTATCTCTGCAGAAAGTGGCTGGGTCAGCATTTGGTAATAAGGCGCTCTTGGCATTCTAGGAAGAAAGACACGAACAATTATATATATATATATGAAAGTGAATGGGATGTATTAAGCAGCAAGCGAACATGTTGTTGCTGAAGTTGGTGTGTTGAAAGTAGAAAAAATGGACAAGTGAAAGGATTTCAGTGACTTTGACAAGGACCAAATTGTAATGTCTAGATGATTGGGTCAGAGCAACAAAAGGGGAACTTACTCAATATTAGGTGGGTGGTCATAATGTTGGAATGTGGGCAGTATATATATATATATATATATATATATATATACTGTATATATATATATATATATATATATATATATATATATATATATACTGTATATATATATATATATATATATATATATATATATATATATATATATATATATATATATATATATATATATATACACATACATACATACATACACACATACTATATTGCCAAAAGTATTGGTCGGCCTGCCTTTCCACGCACATCAACTTGCGGGGTATGAATACTTTTTCAAGGCATTTTATACACTATATTGCTAAAAGTATTGGTTGGCCGGCCTTTACACACACATGACCTTTAATGGCCCCCCAGTCTTAGTCCGTAGGGTTCAATATTGAGTTGGCCCCGCCCTTTGCAGCTATAACAGCTTCAACTCTTCTGGGAAGGCCGTCCACAAGGTTTAGGAGGGTGTCTATGGGAAGGTTGGACCATTCTTCCAGAAGCACATTTGTGAGGTCAGGCACTGATGTCGGGGGAGGAGGCCTGGCTTGCAGTCTATGCTCTAATTCATCCCAAAGGTGTTCTATGGGGTTGAGGTCAGGACTCTGTGCAGGTCAGTCAAGTTCCTCCACCCCAAACTGGCTCATCCATGTCTTCATGGACTTTGCATTGTGCATCGGTGGGCAGTCATGTTGGAACAGGAAGGGGCCATCCCTCTTCCCACAAAGTTGGGAGCGTGAAAGTGTCCAAAATGTCTTGGTATGCTGACGCCTTAAGAGTTCCCTTCACTGGAACTAGGGGGCCAAGCCCAACCCCTGAAAAACAACCCCACACCATAATCCCCTCTCCACCAAACTTTACACTTGGCACAATACAGTCAGGCAAGTACTGTTCTCCTGGCAACTGCCAAACTCAGACATGTCCGTCAGATTGCTAGACAGAGAAGCGTGTTTGGTCACTCCAGAGAACACGTCTCCACCGCTCTAGAGTCCAGTGGCGGCGTGCTTTACACCACGGCATCCGACGCTTTGTATTGCACTTGGTGATGTAAGGCTTGGATGCAGCTGCTCGGCCATGGAAGCCCATTCCATGAAGCTCTCTACACACTGTTGTTGTGCTAATCTGAAGGCCACATGAAGTTTGGAGGTCTTTAGCTATTGACTCTGCAGACTGTTGGCAACTTCTGTGCACTTTGCGCTTCAGCATGCGCTGACCCCGCTCTGTCATGTGACGTGGCCTACCACTTGGTGGCTGAGTTGCTGTTGTTCCCAGTTGCTTCCACTTTGTTATAATCCCACTAACAGTTGAGCGTGGAATATTTAGTAGCCAGGAAATCTCCCGGATGGACTTATTGCCCAGGTGACAACCAGGGGCGGACTGACCATTCGAACACTCAGGCACTGCCCGAGGGCCCGGGGTCAGTAGGGGGCCCCATGAAATGCCCCTGTTACCTTTTATAGGTGTGCTTTGAGTTTGGGCAAGGACGCAGGGGCCCCATGATCCCCTATTGCCCGGGGCCCCATGAGTTGTCAGTCCGCCCCTGGTGACAACCTATCACAGGACCACGCTAGAAGTCATTGAGTTCCTGACAGCGACCCATTCTTTCACAAATGTTTGTAGAAGCAGTCTGCATGTCTAGGGGCTTGATTTTATATACCTGTGGCCCTGGAGGGGATTGGAATATCTGAATCACATGATTTGGAGGGCTGGACCAATACTTTTGGCAGTATAGTGTATATATATATATATATATAGAGAGAGAGAGAGAGAGAGAGAGAGAATATATATCCACACACACTATACACCAATCAGCCATAACTTTATGACTGGTGGCAGATAAAATTAATAACATTGATTATCTTGTTACAATGGTACATGAAAGTGGGTGGGATATATTAAGCAGCAAGTGAACATGTCCCTGAAGCCGGTGTGTTAGAAACAGAAAATATGGACTGTAAAGATTTCAGTGACTTTGACAAGGACCGAATTGTAATGTCTAGACCAGTGGTCTCCAAACTGCAGCCCAGGGGCCCGATACAGCCCTTTGCTTGCTTTTATCTGGCCCTTGGGGCATTATTTCCCCCACTTTCAGGAACCATGGCGTATAGTTCCTGCCACTGACACCGTCAACAGGGCACGATTCCTCCCACTGACACCAATGATGGGACACTATTCCTCCCACTGATACCAATGATGGGGCACTATTCCTCCCACTGATACCAATGATGGGGCACTATTCCTCCCACTGATACCAATGATGGGGCACTATTCCTCCCACTGATACCAATGATGGGGCACTATTCCTCCCACTGATACCAATGATGGGGCACTATTCCTCCCACTGATACCAATGATGGGGCACTATTCCTCCCACTGATACCAATGATGGGGCACTATTCCTCCCACTGACACCAATGATGGAGCACTATTCCTCCCACTGATACCAATGATGGGACACTATTCCTCCCCCTGATACCAATGATGGGACACTATTCCTCCCACTGATACCAATGATGGGGCACTATTCCTCCCACTGATACCAATGAGGGGGCACTATTCCTCCCACTGATACCAATGATGGGACACTATTCCTTCCACTGATACCAATGATGGGGCACTATTCCTCCCACTGATACCAATGATGGGACCCTATTCCTCCCACTGATACCAATGGTGGGACACTATTCCTCCCACTGACACCAATGATGGGGCACTATTCCTCCCACTGATACCAATGATGGGACACTATTCCTCCCACTGATACCAATGATGGGACACTATTCCTCCCACTGATACCAATGATGAGACACTATTCCTCCCACTGACACCAATGATGGGGCACTATTCCTCCCACTGATACCAATGATGGGGCACTATTCCTCCCACTGAAACCAATGATGGGGCACTATTCCTCCCATTAATACTAATAATGGGGCACCATTCCTCCCACTGATGCCAATGGTGGGGCACTATTACTCCCACTAATACCAATGATGGGGCACTATTCCTTCCACTAATACCAATGATGGGGCACTATTCCTCCCACTAATACCAATGATGGGGCACTATTCCTCCCACTAATACCAATGATGGGGCACTATTCCTCCCACTGACACCAATGATGGGGTACTATTCCTCCCACTGATACCAATGATGGGACACTATTCCTCCCATTAGTACCAAAGACGGGGCACTATTACTCCCACTAACACTAGTCATGGGGTATTGTTTACTCCCAAGTCAAGATTTTTTTTTACTCCCATTGACAACAGTCTGGCCCCCTTAAAGTTTGAAGGACAGTAAACTGGCCATTTGTTTAGAAAGTTTGGAGACCCCTGGTTTAGACGATTGGGAGAGCAATTCCAAAACCGCAGCTCTTGTGGGATGTTCCTGGTCTACAGTGGTCAAGACTGACCAAAAGTGGTCCAAGGAACCGGCAACAGGGTCATGGGCAGCCAAGGCTCATTGATGCACATGGGGAGTGAAGACTGGCCTGTATAGTCTGATCTAATAGAAGAGCTCCTGTAGATCAAATTTCTGAAAAATGTTATGCTAGTTCCCATATAGAGGTGTCAGAACACACAGAGCACAGCAGTTTATTCAGTTTACTGCAAATGACTCTTCCAGGGAAATGTATTTAAAATGACAGTGATTAATTCAAAACCAGGTAATTTTTTTTAAATTCACAAAAGTCACATTCACTGCTTATACGTTCCTTCCGTGCCAGGGGCGGACTGACCATTTGGAAACTCGGGCACTGCTCGAGGGCCCGTGGTCAGTAGAGGGCACCATGAGATGGCCCTGGTGCCTTTTTAATAGGCTTTTTTGAGTTTGGGCAAGGACACAGGGGCGCCATGATCCCCTATTGCCCGGGTGCCCCATGAGTTGTCAGTCCGCCCCTGCTCCGTGCAGCAACTTCCTGTAATAAAGACCGGTAACTCCCTCAGTGGATAGCACAGATCTGCATGGACTCACAGTAAAACAAAAAGGCAAAAACTTGAAAATGAAGGAAAATCCCAAAGTTTAGGTTATCACCGGAACAGGAATAGAGGGGAAATCTTCCAAAGGGGACACTAGTTCCATGAATTCCCTCACTTTTCTTCACTTCCTGTCCCATAGCCAAAATAGGACGTCTCCCCAATGGGATACAGAAGGCAACAAAAAAAGCTGACCAATAGGTTTTGCCTTTAGCTCTACCTTAAAGTAAAACTCTGGGAATTTTCTTTTCCCCTTGCAGTGGAGCTGGGTCCGCACTGCATGGGTTAAACTGCTCATTTTGTCTAGTGAACAGGGGTAATTATACTCACCTGATCCTTTGATCCTCCGGAAAATGGAGCCCCCCTCCCATGTCCAGCAATGGACTGTTCCTGACTTCTTCATGTCCAGAACCGGGCTATGGACTTGATGATGTCAGGAACAGTCCACCGAACAAGACTGCTAGGCTGAGAGGGCACAAGGGGCAGCAGGGACTTATTCCTAAAAATTACAGGCCTACAATTAAAAAATGACATATTTCCATGCAAAAAAGTGTACAGCTTTGAGCACAGAAATATGGACATAATCAGACCGATAGGGAGGTTAAAGCTGCTGGTTTCCGCCCCACAATGAAGAGAACAGCTTTGGGTGGACTTTGGGTGGAATCTAGATGGACTTTAGGTGGAATCTAGGTGGACTTTAGGTGGATTCTAGGTGGACTTTAGGTGGAATCTAGGTGGACTTTAGGTGGAATCTAGGTGGACTTTAGGTGGAATCTAGGTGGACTTTAGGTGGAATCTAGGTGGACTTTAGGTGGAATCTAGGTGGACTTGGCGTAACACCAGCAGAAAATGAAGCGATTGTGCCGGAGAGCTGACAATTGAGAAGGACCCGAAACCTTGCGGCATTGATAGAGAAGGGATAACGGGAAGCTAGGCAGACCTTCCGTTCACCTTCAACTGACAGATTCATACTCCACTAATGGCTCATTATAAAAGTGATCAATAGATATCTAACAGCTACTCCGAGGCCCGTAAATGTTCTCCCAGTCAGACGAGCCATCGACACACATATAAAACTGCCGCTTTACAGCCTCCTTATAATGATATCAGGAGAGACTGGAGAGTCGCATGGAGGAATCTCGTGAGGTCAGTGAGAAGGAATGTTGTGTATGTGCGCCAGCGTGTTCTCAGTGATAGCAGGTGGAGGCCGAGTCTGCAGAATGTTCGATAATACCAGAAACAGCAACAGATGACATAAGAAGCCGCACATCTAGAGTCTGGTGCTCAGCATCAGCAAAGTGCACCTGTCATTTTTTTTAAAAAAAGTCAACAACAATGCAAAGAAAAATAACAGACAGACACCGGCTCTCCTTTAATTTTTAATATTGTTGTTTCTCTCATCAGAGTCACAGCTGTCATTTTAGGGCCTGATTGACACCTGTGCATTTGCTATCTTCCTTTTCGGTTCATTGATGCATGTTGCTTTAAGGCAGGCCATTCACTTTGAATGGGTCTATAGGCTTAGGATGTGGTAAAATACTATATGTGCCAGTGGTCTCCAAAACGTGGCCCTATACTAGCTTTTATCCAGCCCTTGGGGCACTATTCCGCTCAGTGACACCAATGATGGGGCATTATTCATTTAACTGACACCAATGATAGGACACTATTCATCCCACTGATATAAATGATTGGGAACTATTCCTTCTGCTAAAACCAATGATGGGGCACTATTCCTCCCATTAATACTAATAATGGGGCACCATTCCTCCCACTGATGCCAATGATGGGGCACTATTCCTCCTACTGATACCAATGATGGGGCAATATTCCACCCACTGATACCAATGATGGGGCACTATTCCACCCACTGATACCAATGATGGGGCACTATTCCCACCCCTAATATCAATTATGGGGCACTATTCCACCCACTGATACCAATGATGGGCACTATTCCTCCCACTAATACCAATGATGGGACACTATTCCTCCCACTAATACCAATGATGGGGCACTATTCCTCCCACTGATACCAATGATGGGGCACTATTCCTCCCACTGATACCAATGATGGGGCACTATTCCTCCCACTGATACCAATGATGGGACACTATTCCTCCCACTAATACCAATGATGGGGCACTATTCCTCCCATTAATACCAAAGATGGGGTACTATTCCTCCCACTAATACCTAATTTGGCAAGCAGATGTGATGTAAAACGAGCAACAAATGCATCAAAACATGAGGTTAAACAATGTGAGAAGCTCAATGCCCAAAAAGGTACACAAGCTTCTGCGGAATGTTTGTTGTGCATACAGCAGCATATTGAAATTAATGGAAACCCCTATGCATGTAGCAGGAAAAACATGCAACAAAAAAAGTGCAAAAACACATGTGCACAAGATGTTTGGTGTGAACCTAGCCTAAATTGGCCCCAGTAGGTGTATGTATGCATGTGAGATGGTAAGCTGCTCAAGGGCGGGGACTGATGTAGATTGTAAGCTCCTCAAGGGTAAGGAATGCTGTAGATTGTAAGCTCCTCAAGGACGCGGACTGGTGTAGATTGTAAGGTCCTTGGGTGGGGGACTGATGTAGATTGTAAGCTTCTCAAGGGAGGACACTGATGAAGATGGTAAGCTCCCCAAGGGTGGGAACTAATTTAAATTGAAAGCTCCTCAAGGGTAAGGACTCATGTAGATTGTAATCACCTCAAGGGTAAGGACTCATGAAGATTAGAAGCTCCTCAAGAGTAAGGACTGATGTAGATTGTAAGCTCCTCAAGGGCCAAGACTGATGTAGATTGTAAGCTCTTCAAGGGCCAGGACTGGTGTAGATTGTAAACTCCTCAAGGACCAGGACTGATGTAGATTATAAGTTTCTCAAGGGAGGACACTGATGAAGATTGTAAGCTCCTCAAGGGTGGGAACTGATGTAGATTATAAGCTCCTGAAGGGCAGGGACTGATGTAGATTGTAAGCTCCTCAAGGGTAAGGACTGATGTAGATTGTAAGGTCCTTGGGCAGGGGACTGAAGTAGATTGTAAGCTCCTCAAGGGTATGGACTGATGTAGATTGTAAACTCCTCAAGGGTAAGGACTGATGTACATTATAAGCTCCTCAAGGGCCAGGACTGATGTACATTATAAGTTCCTCAAGGGCCAGGACTGATGTACATTATAAGCTCCTCAAGGGCCAGGACTGATGTACATTATAAGCTCCTCAAGGGCCAGGACTGATGTACATTATAAGTTCCTCAAGGGCCAGGACTGATGTACATTATAAGCTTCTCAAGGGCAGACACTAATGTAGATTGCAAGCTCCTCAAAGGTGGGAACTGATGTAGATTATAAGCTCCTCAAGGGCAGGGACTGATGTGAATATACAATATGGAAAACGCTGTGTACTGTAAATTGTCGGCAGCATATAAATACCTGTAATAATAATAATAATAATAACTCCATCCTATAACTAAAACCCTCTTCTTGTGTTTGATATATTAGATTTTAGTTATTGGGGTTACATCTACTATATGATGAAGACTATTAAAATCACGCAGTCATGTCTCGGCTAAAGACAGCGTAAACCCGGCTGTGGCTACAATTTCTCATCATCCTCCTCCAGGAACCGATTGGGTCCCCATTGGCCACGCAGCGAGAAGAATCCTGATCCTGTCCTAGCCGAGATAAAAGCAGCGCAGAAAATGCACTTCCCCAGAGACACCTCCGCCCTGTTTAATTCACTCTCCCATCTGCAATTTGCTGAGTGGATTTAATATCTCTGCGCCCCCCTGGCACGGAAGTTGATGAAAGATAAACACAGCGCGCCGAGGACATAAAGAGCCAGGCTGGAGCGGCTGCTGGTTTTCTAATCACAATGATTTGTATCACACTGTACCCAATCAAGCTAAGTGCTGACGAAGAGCCGCACAGAATGGTAGATCACTGGTGTCCGACTGAGCGCAGGAAGCCAGAGAGGACGAGGGCCGCGATCACAACACGCTCTGCGCAGTCCCATCCGTTTACAGGCATCCGTTATATTTCTGAACGTTCCAGCCTGAATCATCTCTTGGGGCCCATTCACATCTTTGCATTGCGGTAATGCATGCATGAACAAATGCATTCCCTCTGCCCGTTGTGTTGGGTTGTCATTCATTTGGAATGGCCCTCCAACACGCATGTGGCAACCAGGGGTGGACTGACAATTCATGGGGCCCCCGGGCAATAGAGAATCATGGGGCCCCTGTGTCCTTGCCAAAACTCAAAAAAGCCTATGAAAAAGGTACCAGAGGCATCTCATGGGGCTCCCTACTGACCCCAGGCCCTCAGGCAGTGCCTTAGTTTCCAAATGGTCAGTCCGCCCCTGGTGGCAACACACCATTGGAAATTTTGGTGACACATCTGATTTTCGAGATCTTTGGGTGCGTTGACAGCTCATGATTTTCAATGGACTGCCTCAGGGACGGACTAATTATTTGAGCACTCAGGCACTGCCGAAGGGCCCAGGGTCAGTAGGGGGCCCTATGAGATGCCCCTGGTACCTTTCATTGGCTTTTTCATAGACTTTTTTGGGTGTGGGCGAGGAGTCCTCGGGCGGACTAACAGCTCGTGGGGCCCCCAGGCAATAGGGGATCATGGGGTCCCTGTGTCCTTGCCCAAACTCAAAAAAGCCTATGAAAAAGGTACCATGGGCATCTCATGGAGCCCCCTACTGACCCCGGGCCCTCAGGCAGTGCCCGAGTTTCTAAATGGTCAGTCCGCCCCTGGCGAGGACACAGGGGATCTCCTATTGCCCAGGGGCCCCATGAGTTGTCAGTCCGCCCCTGGACTGCCTTAATACCGCACATGTTAACACGTGACATAGCATGCTCTCACCCATTTACATGTTTGTGCTGCATTGATGTGTGTTGCATTACGTGCAGTGAAAATATCCCAAACAATCGGACATGACACAAAAATTGTAATGCAATGTACTGCGAAACACGATTTACATGTGTGTACGCTTGGCGTGTGGGGGTGCCATGTAAAATGAACAACATGTGTTGCTGTGCATTCCTGCAACACATAGATGTCAATGAGCCCGTAATCACTTCCCACCCTTATAACACATACATGCAGCAGCAAAAGGGCAGGCTTTAACCACTTGCCCTCCAGAGGATTTACCCCTCTTCCTGACCAGGCCATTTTTTGCGTTACGCCGCTGCGCTACTTTAACTGACAATTGCGCGGTCATGCAACGCTGAACCCAAATGAAATTTATGTAATATATATACACTGTATGTTGAAATGCGTTTTTATTACAAACTATATATGAAAAATATTTTTAAAAATTCATTTTCAAATATACTACTGTGTATGACTTTAACCCCTCGCCTACAGGGCACTTATACCCCCTTCCTGCCCAGGCCAATTTCCAGCTCTCAGCGCTGTCGCACTTTGAATGACAATTGTGTGGTCATGCAACACTGTACCCATATGAAATTTTTATCATTTTTTGTGACAGATAGAGCTTTATTTTGGTGGTATTTAATCACCTCTGGGTTTTTTATTTTTTCTTAAACAAATTAAAAACCACTGAAGTTTTTTCTTAGTTTTTGTTATAAAGTTTTGTAAATAAGTGATTTTTCTCCTTCACTGATGTACGCTAATGAGGCTGCAGTGATGGGCACTTATAGGCTGCACTGATGGACACTGATAGGTGGCACTGATGGGCACTGTTGAGGAGGCACTGGTAGGTGGCACTGATGGGCATTGACAGGAATCACTGATGGGCACTGAAAAGCAGCAATGATATATAGCACTGATATATGGCACTGACAGGAGGCACTGATGCGCACTGATAAGTGGCACTGACTGGCACTGATTGGCAGCACTGATAGGTGGCACTGATTGGCATTGATAGGTGGCACTGACTGGCACTGATGGGTGACACTGAAGGGCAGCTCAGATGGGCACTGATTTGTGGCATTGATGTGCACTGATATGTGGCATTGTGGCACTGATGGGCACTGGCCCATGGCACTGTTCAGCTGGCACTGGTGGACTCTGACAGGTGGCACTTCTGGGGCCCCACTGATCATTAGGGCACACTGATCATCAGTGCCCTGATGATCAGTGTAGATGTCCCCTCCGCAGAAAGCTGATTACCAGCTCTCCTCTGTCAGCGTGACAGCTCAAGAGGAGAGAAATGCCGATAACCGGCATTTCCGTGTTTACATGTGATCAGCTGTGATTGGACACAGCTGATCACATGACCGAGTCGACATCTTCAGCTCTTTCTGTGATCCGCTGTGTCCGAGGGACACAGAGCACCGCCGATCGCCTCGCTGCACGCTCCCTGAGCTACGCATGCGCGGTGAGAATGGCAGGACGTCATATGACGTCCTATCAGAACGAGAGAACCACCTTGCGCCCGTCATTGCACTATATGGCGGGCGGGAGGTGGTTAAAAATACATTTAGTCTACATTTTTGGAATGCATTTACGCATATATGTAAAAATATATGTTAAAATTACTTTTTTGTGTGTTAAAGAAAATCTACATTTAAAGAAAATTTTAAAAAATATTCTTCATATATGTTGTAATATATAAAAAAACGCATTTCAATATGCAGTGTGTGTGTGTGTGTATATATATATATATATATATATATATATATATATATATAGTCAGGTCCATAAATATTGGGACATTGACACAATTCTAACATGTTTGGCTCTATACACCACCACAATGGATTTGAAATGAAACAAACAAGATGTGCTTTAACTGCAGACTATCAGCTTTAATTTGAGGGTATTTACAGCCAAATCGGGTGAACGGTGTAGGAATTACAACAGTTTGCATATGTGCCTCCCACTTGTTAAGGGACCAAAAGTAATGGGACAATTGGCTTCTCAGCTGTTCCATGGCCAGGTGTGTGTTATTCCCTCATTATCCCAATTACAATGAGCAGATAAAAGGTCCAGAGTTCATTTCAAGTGTGCTATTTGCATTTGGAATCTGTTGCTGTCAACTCTCAAGATGAGATCCAAAGAGCTGTCACTATCGGTGAAGCAAGCCATCATTAGGCTGAAAAAACAAAACAAACCCATCAGAGAGATAGCAAAAACATTAGGCGTGACCAAAACAACTGTTTGGAACATTCTTAAAAAGAAGGAACGCACCGGTGAGCTCAGCAACACCAAAAGACCCAGAAGACCACGGAAAACAACTGTGGTGGATGACCAAAGAATTCTTTCCCTGGTGAAGAAAACACCCTTCACAGCAGTTGGCCAGATCAAGAACACTCTCCAGGAGGTAGGTGTATGTGTGTCAAAGTCAACAATCAAGAGAAGACTTCACCAGAGTGAATACAGAGGGTTCACCACAAGATGTAAACCATTGGTGAGCCTCAAAAACAGGAAGGCCAGATTACAGTTTGCCAAACGACATGTAAAAAAGCCTTCACAGTTCTGGAACAACATCCTATGGACAGATGAGACCGAGATCAACTTGTACCAGAGTGATGGGAAGAGAAGAGTATGGAGAAGGAATGGAACTGCTCATGATCCTAAGCATACCACCTCATCAGTGAAGCATGGTGGTGGTAGTGTCATGGTGTGGGCATGTATGGCTGCCAATGGAACTGGTTCTCTTGTATTTATTGATGATGTGACTGCTGACAAAAGCAGCAGGATGAATTCTGAAGTGTTTCGGGAATATTATCTGCTCATATTCAGCCAAATGCTTCACAACTCATTGGACGCCGCTTCACAGTGCAGATGGACAATGACCCAAAGCAGACTGCAAAAGCAACCAAAGAGTTTTTTAAGGGAAAGAAGTGGAATGTTATGCAATGGCCAAGTCAATCACCTGACCGGAATCCGATTGAGCGTGCATTTCACTTGCTGAAGACAAAACTGAAGGGAAAATGCCCCAAGAACAAGCAGGAACTGAAGACAGTTGCAGTAGAGGCCTGGCAGAGCATCACCAGGGATGAATCCCAGCATCTGGTGATGTCTATGCGTTCCACACTTCAGGCTGTAATTGACTGCAAAGGATTTGCAACCAAGTATTAAAAAGTGAAAGTTTGATTTATGATTATTATTCTGTCCCATTACTTTTGGTCCCTTAACAAGTGGGAGGCACATATGCAAACTGTTGTAATTCCTACACCGTTCACCTGATTTGGATGTAAATACCGTCAAATTAAAGCTGACAGTCTGCAGTTAAAGCACATCTTGTTCGTTTCATTTCAAATCCATTGTGGTAGTGTATAGAGCCAAAAATGTTAGAATTGTGTCGATGTCCCAATATTTATGGACCTGACTGTATATATATATATATATATATATATATATATATATATATATATATATATATATATATATATATATATATATATATATATATTACAACATATATTTATTTATTTCAGGCACTTATATAGCGCTGTCAGTTTACGCAGCGCTTTACATATATATTGTACATTCACATCAGTCCCTAACCCTCAAGGGGTGTACAGTCTACGGTCCCTAACTCACATTCATGTATACACATACTAGGGCCAATTTAGGCAGGAGCCAGTTTACCTACCAGCATGTCTTTGGAGTAAAAATATCTTTAAAAATATATATTTTTTAAATATATTCTTCAGACTTTTTTCTAACACATAGAAAAGTAATTTTAACATATATTTTTACATATATTTCTAAATGCATTCCAAAAATGTAGATAATATGTATTTTTTAAAGACATACAGTATGTTTGAGAATGTTTTTATTTAAAATATTTTTCATATATTTTGTAATAAAAATGCGTTTCCACATACAGTATATATATATATATATATACACATATATACACATATATATATACATATACACACACACACACACTGTATGTTGAAATGTATTTTTATTACAAAATATATGAAAAATAGTTTTAAAAATACATTTTCAAAAAAAATAAAATAAAAAATAATATATATATATATATATATATATATATATATATAGAAATATAGTTTTGAAATATATTGAATATGGCCAAAATTGCAGTATTTCAAATAGATGTCAATGTATTTGGTAAAAATATTTTTAAAATATATTTCAAATATATTTTTCTTCCATGTGGGATCCTTACATGCATTCTGGTTCCGGGTCAAGCAACCCAGCTATTAAATTTACAGGATCAGTATAAAAGCCAGGCAACCAGCATTTTCAAAAGGACTGATCAGCAACAGCAGCCGATGCATTTTTTTTTTTTTGGTACAGATCTCCTCTATAAAATAATTCTGGAATTGGAACGCGTCTGGCTTTCACATCATCATGTGACCCTTGATACGCTCTGCGTCCATAAAACGCTGTGTTTTTTTATTTCTGTGATTTGCTGAGCTTTTTCTTTTCTCATTATCTGACGGCAGCAGTTCTGGAGGAACAGGTTTCTGGCTGGATCAGTCCCACCCTGGACCCCATCCAAGGTCACCGGCGGTGGGAGTAGACGACGGGGAGATGCTGGCAGCCCGGGGCCCGACACCTGTGATGCGGATCAGCTGATGGCAATCACACAGGTGCTGCGGATCAAGTTCACTTTATGTACAATGAAAGGTCAGCTCAGGAGCACCGCCGGTCATGTGACCACGGAACAGCACGTTCTTAAAGGCACAGCATCCTGTTTTTTTCTTTTTATTTCTTATTAAATATACTGCACACCTAACTGACCATACTTTGTTTGGACTGCACTGGGCAAATGCAACACTACTGATCACGCTGGTATGAACTGCGTTCATAGGGAACCATTATTTTTTGGTTGCCACGCATTGAGAATGCGCTCACAAATGCACCCCAGTGCATCTGGTGTAAATGAACCCCTTATACCAGGGGTGTCCAAACTTTTTTCAAAGAGGGCCAGATTTGATGAAGTGAACATGTGTGAGGGCCAACCATTTTGCACCAAAAAAAAATTAATGGATAAAAGAGCGAAAGATACTGGTCATGATATATTTGAAATCTGTACTTGTTTCTGCCCCTAAAAAAAAATAAATAAAAAAAAAAGCAAAATTAGCGCACCTTTGCCTTTCATCGACCTCGTGTATGCTCCGAAACGCGTTGCATTGCATGCCGGACATCCCTACGTCATCACGCTGTCGTTGCGCTCCAGGGTGGACTCCGGACGCCATCTTTGGATCTCACACATGCCGGCCGGCTCCCTGTGAACATCCCCGAGTCTCCTCCAGTGCTTACTACGGTGTATACATCGAGGACTCTGCCATGTCCTTTGTTTTCACCACATATGCCTAAGCCTTTCGTTTTCTTTCATCATGTGTTTCTCATTATGTTCCTCAAAAAATAAACATATTGCACTTAGAGACGCTTTTCTCCTTTTTAGATATTGCCAAATTACCTGTGGGGCCGTATTGAACCAGAGCACAGGCCACAATTGGCCCACGGGCCGGACTTTGGACATGCCTGCCTTATACCAAAAACCCAGTAAATGTTCCTTCACCTCTCCTTAGCTACTAGGGATGAGCTTAGGTTCGGTCCAAACTAGGCTTCAGATTGAACCTTGAAATAAGCTGTCACTGCCGCCCAATCGACTACAGCCAGGGTACACATAGGAACAGGGATGCTTGTGACATCATTGAGGTAATATAGCCACTGGGTCACTGCCATGGTATCCTCCTAGCATCTGTGCTCCAGGGAACTGCCGACCATACCTCTCAATGTTCTGAGATGACAAAGCAGCACCTTCTAGGCATCACTTGTACTTCTGCATTGCAGTAACGTGTGCATTGTCGCAATGTGTAGTAATAATATTGTGTTGCCATCAGGGGCGGACTGACCATTCGGGCACTCGGGCAGTAACCGAGGGCCCAAGGTCAGTAGGGGGCCCCATGAAATGCCCTGGTACCTTCTATAAGCTTTTTTGGGTGTGCTTTGAGTGTGGGCAAGGACTCAAGGGCCCCATGATCCCCTATTGCCTGGGGGCCCCATGAGTTTTCACTCCACCCCTGGTTCACTCCACCCCTGGTTGCCATTCATTTTAGATGGCACCCTAACCACCTGCATTGTAGCGCACCGCAGAGCATGGTAACCCATGCAGCTTGCAAGGCACAATGTGAGAAGCTCACAATGTGCAGTGAAATCAGAGTAAGCCATTTCAGTACAGAAGTGGAGCTACACGAATGAAGGAAAGGTTGGAGTTCGTCGCTTTATTTAATAGACATCTGTATCTCAAACAATAAAGGAGGACGACAGAGGGCTTTGGTTTTGAGGAAGACAGAGGGCTTTGGTTTTGAGGAAGACAGAGGGCTTTGGTTTTGAGGAAGACAGAGGGCTTTGGTTTTGAGGGGTACAGAGGGCTTTGGTTTTGAGGAAGACAGAGGGCTTTGGTTTTGGGGAGGACAGAGGGCTTTGGTTTTGAGGAATACAGAGGGCTCTGAATTTGAGGAGGACAAAGAGACGGAGGGATTTGGTTTTGAGGAGGACAGAGGGACAGATGGCTTTGGTTTTGAGGAGGACAGAGAGCTTTGGTTTTGAGGAAGACAGAGGGCTTTGGTTTTGAGGAAGACAAAGGGCTTTGGTTTTGAGGAAGACAGAGGGCTTTGGTTTTGAGAAGGACAGAGGGACAGAGAGATCTGATTTTGAGGAGGACAGAGGGCTTTAGTTTAGAGGAGGACAGAGGACTTTGGTTTTGAGAAGGACAGAGCGATAGAAAGCATTGGTTTTGAGGAGGACAGAAGGATTTGGTTTTGAGGAGGATAGAGGGACTGAGGGCATTGGTTTTGAGGAGGACAGAGGGCATTGATTTTGAGGAGGATAGAGGGACTGAGGGCATTGGTTTTGAGGAGGACAGAGGGCATTGATTTTGAGGAGGACAGAGGGCTTTGGTTTTGAGGAGAACAGAGAGAGAGAGCAGGCTGTGATTCTGAGGACAGAGGGGCAGGGGACTTTGGTTTTGAGAGAGACATTCCCTCCACATATGGCACAGGTGTGATCTATGGGTGCAACTACAAGCTCCACAGAGATGAAAGGAAGAGCCTAACTTTAGTCTGTAGGCACCATAGGGAACCACCACTGATGGGGATGGTCAGTGCACGCTAGAGTAGTAGTATTGAGAAAATACATTCATAAAAAAGTGTGAACTTCTCCTCTCAGTCCCAATTCTTGGGTTTATTCTATATATAATCCTTCTATACCTGGACAGACATCTCAGATCTTGTCTCTCAGTATAATATGCACAATAATTGTAGATATTGCGCTCTACATTCAGAATTTTGCTCCAGTTCTTCACTTTTATACTCCTAGGCTCCCTGTTTAGTTAACAACCTTAAAAGCACCAGCGCCGGTCGGCAATTTGTCCATACCGTCATTCGCTGGCTACAAAACACAAAAACGCGCCACGCGCTCAACCGAGATGGAATGGGCTACAGAGACAGTTTGTTCCCAGCAGAATCATTATGCAGAATGCAATCCCCCATATATCCCTTTGTTTGTCATCTGCTGGGAGGAAATTATGCAAAATGCGATAGGCTTCGCCATCCACAGGTCGCGAGTCTGTGAAATATGAAATGACGGCAGAGCACACAGTGTTCTGTCTGGCTTACGGCAGAATTCAGGTGCTACTAAAACTGCTGTGAAATTCGCATGATTGGCTATGGGGGGTGGACTGACCATTCAAGCACTCTGGCACTGCCCGTGGGCCCGGGGTCAGTAGGGGGCCCCATGAGCTGCCCCTGGTACCTTTTATAGGCTTTTTTAGGTGTGGTTTGAGTGTGGGCAAGAACACAGGGGCCCCATGATCCCCTATTGCCCAGGGGCCCCATGAGTTGTTAGTCCACCCCTGTCCCCACCTTTACTTAAGGCTCGTTCAGACTATGGCCTCCTGGTGTGTTGCATCAAGACAATCCACCAAAACCTACAAAAAAAATGCACAATCACCATTTGTGTCGATGCAGCGCAACGGACAGTAGTGTGTTTCTGTGCATTGTGGTGTGCTGCGATAATGCATGTGCATTCGGTCTGCACTACCTTTGTGTGTTGGAGTGCTATTTAAAAGATAAGTGTTGGATTTGGGGTGGTTAAGTGTTAAGCACTCACATCAGGGGTTAAAGCTGGACTCCAGGCAAACAGCTAATGCAGTAGGTCCTCTCTCCACCCCCACAGTAGGATGTAACCATGAAAGGAGGAGCAGCAGACTGATGAGCTCATCTCTTTGTCACTCTGATATCTCCTCCTATCAGCATGCTCCTTGTACTGCAGCACACCTTAATGGCTCCTTATGCTGCTTCTCCCTACCTCTCTCTTAGCTCAGCTGTACACAGGGGTGTATTTACCAAAAGGCAAACAAGGCATTTGCCTAGGGTGGCATTTTTCGGGGGGGGGGGGGGGGGCAGCAGCATCTTTCAGGTAGCAGCGGCATTTTTCAGGGGGGCAATGCCACCCCCCACGCAGCATGGAGACCAAGTGGGATCTGAGAGAGGTTGCAGGCTGCTTGATGGTGTATGGAGAGCCCGTCTCTCGTTCCCGGAGTTGTCCGGAGCTGTGAAGGTGAGTGTCTTCTCTCTCACAGGGTCGGGGGGGGTTGCCAGTGCATGGGGGAAGGTGGTAGGGGAAGGCTCTCTTGGTTGGGGGTGGGGACTGAGGTCTTATTGGTCAATGTCAGGCTTTCTTCGTGGGAGAGGGGGTGCTGGTTGGTGTCAGGGTCTCTCCATGGGGGGGCCATTTTTGTGTTGCCTAGGGCAGCACGGAACCTAAATACACCACAGGCTGTACAGAGTGTATTGTAGACCAAGTCAAATTCAGGTACCTACATTGCTTTTAATTTAATAAAAAAAATACATATGATGATGTATTAATGCTTACAGAGCTGCAGTACTATGTTCTGTAGGCAGGAGGGACCACTGAGCAATGTGGGGGGATGAAGGAGATTGACACTCCTGGAAGTGTCGGTTTCTCAGTGGACTTCGTAGGATGATTCCTCTTGAATAGGGCGGCATTCAGTGGCTCAATGAAGTGGGAGTATAAACTCTTGTAGTTTGCAGGTAGACCTTTCCTTGACATGGTCGCTTTAAAAATCACTCCCTGACCTCCTTTCACACCCTGAGAACTGATGTTTTACAAGGACAGGAAGAGAGTGAGAATTTCACTATTGAGGACACAGCAATAAAAATCTGTACTCAAACTTCAAACACATACATTTCACATACTTGTATCTCTGTTCATGGAGCAAATATTGATTTTACCATCTATACGGGTGCTATTTATGGAACAGAGTGAACAACTACCCTAAGTACCTGACTGTTTTTGTAGGTGACTCCTGCCCTCCCCAGCACAGCAGTACTCAGACTGGGGGAAGGTGGAGCAACACTAGGAACTAGCCAGGTTCTGCTGCATGCTCATATGCTGACAGGGAACATGCTGACAGGAGGAGAGACCACAGTGAGCAGAGCTGATGACTTGTCAGTGCATTGCTGCTTCTTTATTGTCCAGTCAGCAAGCTGCAGATAACGAGGTGACAACTCTATTCCTACCGCTAACAGTGAAAGTGACACCCTCCTGTCTGTGTATGAATAACAAAAGCTGCTGGACAGAATTGCAAACCCTGTGACAGATACAGTATAAAACCAAGGGTTAGTGGATGATTATCACACTTATAGGAGCCTGCTGGACATCCTAATAAAAAATCATGGGAAATAATATTGAATTTGTTCCTCTTAGTGACTATAACATCTTCCATTCTTCTGGGAAGACTTGTCATGAGATTTTGGAGTGTATGTGGGAATCTGTAACTATTTGTAAGGTCAGGTACTGATGCTGGATGAGAAGAACTGACTAACAATCCAAGTCATTCCAAAGGTGTTCAGTATGGTTGAGGTTAGGTCCTTTGCAGGCCACTAAAGTACCTCCACACCAATTTCATCAAACCATGCCTCTTGGACATGTGGTCTAGGGGCGATGGTCGGGTGTCCACATGCAATATACCACATACTCTTCGCCATGTAGTGTAGGCATGATAATCAGGTCTCCACAAACTCTTGGAAGTGTAGTGTAGATATGATGGTCGGGCGTCCTCAAACTCTTGGACATGTAGTATAGGTGTGATGGTCAGGTGTCCACAAACTCTTGGATATGTGATGTAGGTGTGATGGCCAGGTGTCCACAAACTTTTGGCCATGTAGTGTAGGTGTGATGGATAGGTGTCCACAAACTCCTGCACATGTAGTGTAGGTGTGATGGTCAAGTGTCCACCAACTCTTGGACATGTAGTGAAGCTGTGATGGTGAGGTCTCCACAAACTCTTTGAAATGTAGAGTAGGTATGATGGTCAGGTGTCCACAAACTCTTGGATATGTAGTGTAGGTATGATAATCAGGTGTCCACAAACTCTTGGATTTGTGGTGTAGGTGTGATGGTCAGGTGTCCACAAACTCTTGGACATGTAGTGTAGGTATGATGGTCAGATGTCCATGCACTCTTTGCCGTGTAGTGTAGGTATGATAGTTAGGTGTTCACAAGCTCTTGGACATGTAGTGTAGGATCGATGGTTAGGTGTCCACAAACTCTTGGACATGTAGTGTAGATGTGATGGTCAGGTGTTTACATACTCTTCGCCATGTAGTGTAGGCATGATGATCAGGTCTACACAAACTCTTGGAAGTGTAGAGTAGCTATGATGGGCAGGAGTTCACAAGCTCTTAGACATGTAGTGTAATTGAGATGGTCATATGTCCTCAAACTTTTGGAAGTGTAGTGTAGGTGTGACGGTCAGGCATTCACAAACTCTTGACCATGTAGTGTAGATACGGTAGTCAGGTGTCCCCAAACTTTTGAAGTTATAGAGAAAGACAGTTCATAAATGTGGTCGGATATGTTTGCTTAGTATTCAGCTTTAACCTTTCACTTTAAAAGTGCCTCAACCTCTTTCCAATCATAACAAATCTCAGAGTTCAAAAATGAACTGCAACTGGTGAACTTTTGCCCACTGCTTGAGCATCAAAAGACGTAGAATAGTGAGCCGTGTTCCAGAAATAGCTCTCGTACTGCTGCCAGTTGTACTTGGGAAGAATTCAAATACACCAACTTTCTATCACAGTCACAGTTTTCACATTACTTTTTACCATTCTTCTCATGAAGCGAGTAACAATGTTTCTCTTCCCCATGGACAGAACCTACCAGATATCTTGGCAGCTTGGCATTCAGATGTACCAGTGTATATGAAGCCTAGATGTCCAAATTCATCATCGTAAGTATGTGACAATTACCTTGACCATACTCCAGAACTTACTTACCTGCCCTAATAAATTTAAAGGACTAGAATTGGAAGCATCTGAAAAAAAGTCGAGCCCCAAGAATAATGTAATTTCTTCAGAGTGCAACAGCAGGTACTCATTATAACAATTTGAGCAAAAACGTACAAACGTACAATACACAATGTATTGTATGACATTTCTACTTGTATCTCTATATTAGCCAGATTATTAGTATAAACCAGGAGTACTGCATTTAATTCAAGGAGGTCTGGTCACTAATCTCTCATATCAATTGTGAGATCTTAGTATATACAATGTAAATACACCCAAAAAGGAAAAAAAGGAGGCCTTCTAAATGAAGAAAAAAAAAAGTAGATTAAAAAAAGCGTTACTGATGGCAAAACGTGTAATTTCACCCTGAAATTATATATATATATATATATATATATACATATATACAGTTGTGTTCAAAATAATAGCAGTGTGTTGAAAAAAGTGAATAAAGCTGAAAATCCTTCTAATAGCTTTTATTTCCATCTACACAAATGCATTGGGAACACGACACATTCTATTCCAAATCAAAACATGAAGAAAAATAGATCAAATTTGTGTTGTTCCTCTAAAAAAATTGAAGAAAAGTGAATATTAGACGGTTCAAAAAAATCGCAGTGTTTGTATTCTTCTTTACAAACTCAAACATTCACTATATAAACTGAAAAATGTTTGAAGATTTTGCTTTCCTTTGAATGACTTCATGAATATTTGGTTGTAGTCGCACTGTTTCTGAGAACTGCTGTACATCTGTGTTGCATGGAGTCACCCAACTTCTGGCCCCTGTGATCAGGTATTCCAGCCCAGGATGATTGGACGACATTCCACAGTTCTTCTCTATTTCTTGGTTTTGCCTCAGAAACGGCATTTTTGATGTCACCCCACAAGTTTTCTATTGGATTAAGATCCGGGGATCGGGATGGCCACTCCATAACATCAATCTTGTTGGTCTGGAACCAAGATGTTGCACGTTTACTGGTGTGTTTGGGGTCGTTGTCTTGTTGGAACACCCATTTCAAGGGCATTTCCTCTTCAGCATAAGGCAGCATGACCTCTTCAAGTATTCTGATGTATTCAAACTGATCCATGATCCCTGGTATGCGATAAATAGGCCCAACACCGTAGTATGAGAAACATCCCCATATTATGATGCTTGCACCACCATGCTTCACTGTCTTCACAGTGTACTGTGGCTTGAATTCAGTGTTTGGGGGTCGTCTGACAAACTGTCTCCGCCCACTAGACCCAAAAAGAACAATCTTACTTTCATCAGTCCACAAAATGTTGCGCCATTTCTCTTTAGGCCAGTCAATGTGCTCTTTGGCAAATTGTAACCTCTTCAGCACAGGTCTTTTTTCCAATAGTGGGACTTTGCGGGGGCTTCTTGCAGATAGCTTGGCTTCACATAGGCGTCTTCTAATTGTAACAGTACTCACAGGGAACTTTACACCTTCTTTCATCTTCCTGGAGCTGATTGTTGGCTGAGTCCGCGCCATTTTGGCTATTCTTCTATCCATTCCAATGGTAGTTTTTCACTTTCTTCCACGTCTTTCAGGTTTTGGTTGCCATTTTAAAGCATTTGCGATCATTTTAGCTGAGCAGCCGATCATTTACTGCACTTCTTTATATGTTTTCCTCTCTCCAAGCAACTTTTTAATCAAGGTACGCTGTTCTTCTGAACAATGTCTGGAACGACCCATTTTCCTCAGAATTTCAGAGAGAAATGCACTGTAACCAGCATGTACAACATTTGCTGCCTTCCTTCCTTAAATAAGGGCAATAATTGCCACCTGTTTTTTAAAGAATGAATGACCTCACTAATAGAACTCCACACTGCTATTATTTTGAACATGCCCCTTTCAATTAGTGATTCAATGACACAGAATCAGCAGCATGCATGTCATGACTGTTGGGTCTGCTGGATTTCTATTACTCTACTACACCTGCTAGTAAATTATGTGCCATGTAGAAATATCATTTCTACCAAAAACAGTGATTGATCCGGTTAGTGATGTCTGACTGCTATTATTTTGAACACAACTGTATATATATATTATTATTATACAGTATTTATATAGCACCAAAAGGTTTGCTCAGCGTTGTACATTATTGTGGGGGACAGTACATGAGACAATACAGTAACAAAATACACGAGGGGTTCGAGGGCCCTGCTCTTTTGAGCTTACAATCTAGGATGTATATATATATATATATATATATATATATAGGAATGTAAGGATGCCCCATCATTTGATGGAAATTAAAATTATGAACCTACAGAAGACTGAATTCAAAGAACCCTGAAAATCAAAGTGAAAAAATTATGCAGCAGGCGAGTCCATTTTGCTGAAATTACATTGCAGCAACTCAGAATGGTACTCAGTAGTTTGTATGGCCCCCACGTGCTTGTATGCAAGCCTGACAACGTCGCGGGAGGCTCCTAATGAGACGACGGATGGTGTCCTGGGGTATTACCTCCCAGATCTGGACCAGGACATCACTGAGCTCCTGGACAGTCTGAGGTAAACAAATCACACGTGATCAATGCGATTAGCTGCCATGGTGTTTCCATGATTGAGTAACATGCTAATTGTTTCCTGGTCATTAGTTGAGATTTGTGGCTTTTAATGACTGCACAGTCTTAGAACTAAGAACACGCACAGGTGCACAGCTTCCAGGAGGGGAAGAGGGAACACCAGGAGGACCTCTGGAGTGATGATGCTTATTCAAAGTCTACAGCTTGGTGCACTAGAGCAGGAGATGTACACTACAGACAGGGATAAACCTGGGACCTTTGTTCTGAAACAGGGGCGGACTGACAACTCATGGGGCCCCCGGGCAATAGGGGATCATGGGGCCCCTGTGTCTTGCCCAAACTCAAAAAAGCCTATGAAAAAGGTACCAGGGGCATCTCATGGGGCCCCCTACTGACCCCGGGCCCTCGGACAGTGCCCGAGTTTCCAAATGGTCAGTCCGCCCCTGTTCTGAAAGGGGGGTGGGGGCAAAACATCCAACTAGTCCTTTCATGGTAGGGACAGATTTCTTTGGGCTAAAGTGTATCACACAAAGGGGGTTATTTACTAAAACTGGAGAGTGCAAAATCTGGTGCAGTTCTGCATAGAAACCAATCAGTTTCCAGGTTTTATTGCAAAGCTTAACCACGTCCCGTCCAGCCCATGCCAATAAACGGCCGGACGGGAGTGCTGCCAAAGCGGGTGGACGTTTATAAACGTCCCCCCACATCCATTTCCTGTGTGCGCTCCCTGTGAGCGTGCGGCACCGCAATCGCTGTATGAGGTCCCGATCATGTGATCAGTGATTGGCCAATCAGTGATCACATGAATAGTAGTAATCAAGATGTCACTTCTCACGTCATTGCTTACTACTAGTGAAATCTGTGAATGATCACAGAGGTCACATGGTACAAGGCTATTCACAACAGTCTTGTACCATGTGACAAGCTGTGACCAATCACAGCTCTCACAGTATTTTTCAATGGCTGCAAGAATGCAGCCAGAGAGAAGGAGAAATGATTGCTTTTACAGCCTTTATGGGTATAAAAGCAATCAGTGTAAAAAAAGAAAAAAAAATCTTCATCACCCCCGACAAGTAGTACAGAGTCACTATGGTGACACTGTACTGCTAGGGTGACAGTATGTTAAAAAAAAAAACAAATAATATAAAAAAATAAAAATTTAAAAAACATTTTTGAAAAATTATAATTTTTCGTTATAAACTAATTTGGGTTATTTTTTTTGTACTAAAAAGACAGATGAATAAATGTTGGCCAAGATTTATGAAGAAAGATTATTTATTTGCAAAATTTTATAAGAAAAACACTTTTTTTTTTAATTTTTAGACTTTTTGATTTATATAGCAAAAAAAATAAATCCCAGTGGTGAATAAATACCACCAAAATAAAGTTTTATCTGTCTTAAAAAAATGCTAAAAAATTCATATGGGTACAGTATTGCATGACCGCGCAATTGTCATTCAAAGTGTAATAGCACTGAAAGCTGAAAATTGGCCTGGACTGGAAGGGGGTGAAAGTGTCCAGACTTGAAGTGGTTAATTGAACAAGCTGAAGTTGGAAGCCGATTGGCTACCATGCACAGCTGCACCAGATCCTGAGTGAAACGGTTTTAGTAAATCTCCCTCAAAGTGTTCCATAGTGCTGCACATACTGGTGGACAAAGCTTGGAACAACAAAGTCAATCCTGGAAGACTCGAACCAACTAGACCAGCCTTTCTCAACCTTTTTCTCAAGAGGAACCCTTGAAATATTGTTGAGATCTCAGAGCACCCCTGCTAAAACCAATTCATCAGAGGTTAGAGGGATGAATACTCTTTACATTGGAGATCAGTGGCAAGAATGCCCCTCTTACAGTGGTGGTCATAATGTCATTCTTACAGACAGTTAAAAAGGTCATTACTGTAATGTCACTGGCTCTGCCAAGTGACATTGCTCAAACTATACAGGTGCCATCAGAGGGGAGGGCAATGACCTACAGCCCACAGAACCCCTAGCAACCTCTGGAGGAATCCTAAGGTTCCATGAAACCATGTTTGAGAATGGCTGAACTAGACACTGTATTTCCAGGCCTGGATGGAGAACAGGGATCTATATCATAATAAGCACAGAATTGTGAGTCTTTTCCTGATCAATGTTTGCATGATTATACTCAGGGTCATCAGCCCAATATATCTTAGAAGAACTGGCCCATGGGAGAAATTCCCCCATTGCCTTCCAGCCCAGGGGACATATTTTAAATCTTGAATTATTAGTTCAGTCATAAAAGTCCCCATTCAAAAAAAAAAAAGCGAGGAACGTTTCTCCTTCCAATCAGCTTCTCCCTTCCATGCTTCCAGAACCATATGTGCAAGTGAAAGGAAGAATCCTATGGGCAACGGGACCAGTTCTTCCTTTGGATACATCTATTCTTAATGCAGCTGCCTCTCAGGTACAGTTAAAAAGCAAAAGCACTGTGATGTGTAATTAGAAGGAGAATGCCAAGTGCCACTGCTCAAACTATACAGGTGCCATCAGATGGGAGGTCAATGGCTTACAGCTCACAGAACCCTTAGCAAGCTCTGGAGGAACCCTAGGGTTCCATGAAACAGTGTTTGAGAATGGCTGAACTAGACTCTGTATTTTCAGGCCTGAATGGAGAACAGGGATCTATATCATACTAAGCACAGAATTGTTAGTCTTTTCCTGATCAATGGTTGCATGATTATACTCAGTGTCATCAGCTCAATATATCTTAGAAGAACTGGCCCATGGTAAAAATTCCCCCATTGCCTTCCAGCCCAGGGGACATATTTTAAATCTTGAATTATTAGTTCAGTCATAAAAGTCCCCATGCAAAAAAAAAAAAAAGCGAGGAACGTTTCTACTTCCAATCAGCTTCCCCCTTCCATGCTTCCAGAACCATATGGGCGAGTGAAAGGAAGAATCCTATGGGCAATGGGACCAGTTCTTCCTTTGGATACATCTATTCTTAATGCAGCTGCCTCTCAGGTACAGTTAAAAAGCAAAAGCACTGAGATGTGTAATTAGAAGGAGAATGCCAAGTGCCATTGCTCAAACTATACAGGTGCCATCAGATGGGAGGTCAATGGCCTACAGCCCACAGGACCCCTAGCAACCTCTGGAGGAACCCTAGGGTGCCATGAAACCGTGTTTGAGAATGGCTGAACTAGACACTGTATTTTCAGGCCTGAATGGAGAACAGGGATCTATATCATACTAAGCACAGAACTGTGAGTCTTTTCCTGATCAATGGTTGCATGATTATACTCAGGGTCATCAGCCCAATATGTCTTAGAAGAACTGGCCCATGGTAGAAATTCCTCCATTGCCTTCCAGTCCATGCTTCCAGAACCATATGTGCGAGGGGAAGGAAGAATCCTATGGGCAACTGTTCTTCCTTTGGATACGTCTATTCTTAATGCAGCTGCCTCTCAGGTACAGTTAAAAAGCAAAAGCATTGAGATGTGTAATTAGGAGAATTTCAGTGCTAACAAGGTAGACAACCCTTCCCCTCCCTGCGACGAACTGTCACATATCATTACAGGCAACCTCCGCTGCTCTCTATATTAAACATTTGGCAAGTTGCCCTGCTGTCAGCAAGCACAGCAAAGAGACAGTTTCAAGGGAAAAGAAGCCATCTGATGCAATCACTCAAACTAATGAAGCTCAATTGCTTCAAAATATTTCCTTAAAGTGTGTGGGTCATCTACATCGGCTTAAAGTGACTCTGTCCTGAGAAAAGTATGGGGGCTGCCATTGCTGACCTCCTCTCCTGGAACAGTTCCCAGGTGGTCATGCTGATGGTTTGGCTTCAGTGCTTTCAAAGTCTCTGATCCAGAGATAAAGAGTTCTGACACTCATTTACAGTATTTTCATTCACGGTCTATGGCTTAGTATTGATGCCAGAAACACCCAGGCAACCAACATTTCCAGAATAGGGCCCACAATGGCAGCCCCTTTACTTTTTGCAAGACAGAATAACTTTGAGGGTATAGGGTAAAGAGTCCCTGGTACAAATGGTCATATAGCTTGGTATGGATTATATAGAGAGTACAATACAACCAACATGTTTTGGGGGAGTGCCTACCCCTTCTTCAGAACGTAGGATTTGTAATGAACTCCAGGCAAGATTTATTTAAAATGCCTGCTTTAAGGCTGAAATTATTATTATACAGGATTTATATAACGCCAGCAGTTTGCTCAGCGCTTTACAATATAATGGGAGAAAATACAGCAACAATACAGTTCAATACAAGAGGGATAGGAGGGCCCTGCTCCTTGGAGCTTACAATCTAGGAGGGAGGGGCTAGTGGTACAAAAGATAGTAACTGTGGGGGATGGACTGGTAGGAAGAGTAGAAGATTCCATTGTTAGCTGACGGCAGGATAGGCTTCCCTAAAGAGATAGGTTTTCAGCGATTGCCTAAAAGTGAGCAGAGTAGGCGATAGTCTGATAAATTAGGGTAGAGAGTTCCAGAGGATGGGGGAAGCTCTGGAGAAGTCCCAGAGATGAGCATGGGAGGAGAAGACAAGGGAGCTAGAGAGCAGGAGGTCATGCGAGGAGTGGAGAGTACGGTTTGGGTGATATTTGGAGACAAGATTGGTGATGTAATTTGGGGCAGAGTTATAAATGGCTTTATATGTTATTGTTAATGTTTTGAATTTTATCCGTTGGGCAACGGAAATAAGTGGATGTATCAGTGTATCCACATGGGAATGAAGGTGGCTGGTTGGCCAACTGGAGACACTTTAATTTGACCATGTTGTGGCTATAAGAGAAGCCAATCAATTGCCTGGAAGCTAGATATATTTCTAATATATGTTACACCCACTGCTGATGTCACACATTCCTAAAGTATCTTACCTTCATTCATCAAAGTATCTAGGCCACAGCAACAGTATTTTATCCGCAATTTTTGTAAATTTTAGAAATAAATAAAAAATAACTATATCAGATAAGGTCAACTATAGGGATGTTTCTAAGGGATGGCTAACATAGCACTTTAACATCAATACTGTAGAGTAAAAAAAAAAAAAAAAAAAAAAGGAGGAAAGGTAAGCATTTCAGACCCTCTGTTACTGTTTACATATCCCTCACAGCGAGGATATTCATATATCTTGAAGTTAATTTTTAAGCACAGGTCCTCTTTAATGTTCCATGTTCAGGCATTTCTTCTTTTCCTTAGCAGTATTCCTGTTGTATTCCCCAACATTTGCAAAATGATTTTACCTTCTGCGCGTCCTGGATCAGCATGACCCACTCTCAACTCCCAACAATCAGTATATTGTCCCACCCTGAACCCACACCGATTGCCGTGACACACCCCAAACCTTTGCCGATCAATAGGACCTGCTCTGAATTCCTGATAATCTGTGAGACCTGTTCTGAACCCAGCTGATCCATGTGACCTGCTCCATACCACTGCCCTGTGACCTGTTCTGAACCCAGCCGATCCATGTGACCTACTCCATACCACTGCCTTGTGACCTGTTCTGAACCCAGCTGATCCATGTGACCTATTCCATACCACTGCCTTGTCACCTGTTCTGAACCCAGGTGATCCATGTGACCTGCTCCATGCCACTGCCCTGTGACCTGTTCTGAACCCAGCTGATCCTTGTGACCTGCTCCATACCTCTGCCCTGTGACCTGTTCTGAACCCAGTGAATCCATGTGACCTGCTCCAAACCCCTGCCAATCAGTCTACTTGCTCTAAACCTTTTCTTATCTGTGTGACCCACTCTGAACTCCACCTGATCAGTGTAAACTACTTGAAATGTTGCTGATCAATGTGAAACATCCCATATCCCCACCAATTAGCATGACCTGCTATGAACACTTGCTGATCAGCATAATCCAACCCAAACCCCCAATGTTCAATGCAACCTGCTCAAAATCCTTGCTGCTCAGTATTATCCAACCTAAACCCACACCAATCATTGTGCCTAGTGAACCCTTGGTGATCAGTGTGACCTACTAAGAACCCTTGCTGAAGAGTATGACCAACCCCTGAACCCCGGCCATTCAGTGCGACCTGCCCTGAGCGCCTGCTTCTAATGTGACCCAACCCAAACCACCATCAATCAGTGTGATTTAATTTGAACCCTTGCTGATTTGTGTAACTCACTGTGAACCTCTACTAATCACTGTGATCTGCTACAAACCCTTGGTGACCAGTGTGATCCACCGTAACCCTCCACCAGTCAGTGTGACCAACTTAAACCCTTGCTGATTAGTGAGAAATACCACGTACCCCCACCAATCAGCATGACCTGCTAGGAATCTTTGTTGATCAGTGTGACCCATTCAAAAGCCCCACTGTTCAATGTGACCTGCTTCAAACTCTTGCTGCTCAGTGTAATCCAACCCAAATTCGCACCAATCTGCATGCCCAGTGGACACTTGGTGATCAGTGTGACCTGCTAGGAACCATTGCTAATTAGTTTGACCAACCTCCGAACCCCTGCCATTCAGTGTGCCCTATTAAACTCTTGCTGTCCAGTGTGACCCAACCCAAACCCCCATTGTTGAAAGTGACCTGCTCCGAAGCCTTGCTTCTCAATGTGACCCAACCCAAACCCCCACCTATCAGTGTGACCAGTAAACCCTTGTTTATCAGACTGACACACCCCAAACCCCTGCCAATCAATGTGACCTGTTCTGACACCTTGCTGCCCAGTGTGACCAAACGCAAATCCCGACCAATTAATAGGACTTGCTCCAAAGCCTTGGTTCCCAGTGTGACCCACCCTGAACCCCAACCAATCATTGTGACCTGCTCTATACCCCTGCCAGTCAGTGTGACCTACTCCAAACCCTTGCTTCCCAGTGTGACCCAACCCAAACCCCCATTGTTCAAAGTGACCTGCTCCGAACCCTTGCTGATCAGTGTGACCCAACCCAAACCCCCACTGTTCAAAGTGACCTGCTACGAATCCTTGCTTCTCAATGTGAACCAACCCAAACCCCCACCAATCAGTGTGACCAGCAAATCCTTGCTTATCATTTTAACCCACCCGAAGCCCTTGCAAATCAGTGTGACCTGTTTTTAAACCTTGCTGTCCAGTGTGACCCAAATCCCGACCAATCGATAGGACTTGCTCCGAAGCCTAGGTTCCCAGTGTGACCCACCCTGAACCCCCACCAATCATTGTGACCTGCTCTAAACCCCTGCCAGTCAGTGTGGCCTTCACTGAACCCCTGATGATCAATTTAACCCACCCTGAACCCCCACTAATCAGCATGTCCTGCTCTAAACCCCTGCCAATCAGTGTGATCTCCACTGAGCCCTTGCTGATCAGTGTAATGCACCCCAAACCCCCACCAATCAGCATGAGAATTGGTAACACACTACGCCGACAAGGACTGAAATCCTCCAGTGCCCGCAAGGTCCCTCTGCTCAAGAAAGCACATGTCCAGGCCCATCTGAAGTGTGCCACTGAACATCTGAATGATGCAGAGGAGGACTGGTTGAAAGTGTTGTGGTCAGATGAGACCAAAATCGAGCTCTTTGGCATCAACTCAACTCGCCGTGTTTGGAGGAGGAGGAGGAGGAATGCTGCCTATGACCCCAAGAACACCATCCCAACTGTCAAACATGGTGGTGGAAACATTCTGCTTTGGGGTGTTTTTCTGCTAAGGGGACAAGACAACTGCATCGCATCAAAGGGACGATGGACGTGGCAATGTACCGTCAAATCTTGGGTGAGAACCTTCTTCCCTCAGCCAGGGCATTGAAAATGGGTCGTGGATGGGTGTTCCAGCATGTCAATGACCAAAAACACACGGCCAAGGCAACAAAGGAGTGGTTTAAGAAGAAGCACATTAAGGTCCTGGAGTGGCCTAGCCAGTCTCCAGACCTTAAAACAATTGAAAATCTGTGGAGGGAGCTGAAAGTTCGAGTTGCCAAACGTCAGCCACCAAACCTTAATGACTTAGAGAGGATCTGCCAAGAGGTGTGGGCCAAAATCCCTCCTGAGATGTGTGCAAACCTGGTGGCCAACTACAGGAAACGTCTGACCTCTGTGATTGTAACAAGGGATTTACCACCAAGTACTAAGTCATGTTTTGTGAAGGGGATCAAATACTTATTTCCCTCATGAACATGCAAATCAGTCATCATTTGTTAGACATGCATTTCTTTTGAATTTTTTGTTGCTATTCTGTCTCTCGGTGTTACAATACACCTAACATTCGATTTTTAGACTGATCATTTCTTTGTGAGTGGGCAAACATTCAACATCAGTAGGGGATCAAATACTTATTTCCTTCACTGTATACAAATATGGAGCTCCAACTCTTCCTGTCAGGTCAAAGTTTTGACATGAAAGCAATTAGCATTTTCAGAAGGTGGTCAGCAATGGCAGCCTCCCTATTACTTTCAACTTGAAATTCTCTGCTTTACAGTAGTATGCTAGATTATCTGAAATGTTTATATGCCCTATCAAGGGTATTAAGCTCACTAGCGGGAATAAATCAACCAATCATATGGAGGCACCTGCCAATCAACAGAAAGTGGACAAGTGTACCAGCTCTCTATTATCTCTAAAAGCGGAGAACCCCTTTAAGTCTTTTGGGATACAATAACTGAATTTTGCTTCCAGATCATTTGGCGTTGCACTAGAGCACACTCCTGAATCCCTCCTGGAAGAAATCTGGAAAGGTTTGCTCCTCATCCAGAAAACATATAGTATTTTTAGACGGAACACTCCCCCACGTTGGACGAGTCGCAATGTCTCCCTCGTGAAATCTGCGGAATGCGGTTTGTGTCACACAGCCCACGCCTCCGTCACACACACAGCGAGTAAATGTGACTCTGGGAATTTTTACACACTTGCGGCATGTGACACTCTACACTATTACCAGTTAACACTTCACGGACCGATCTACGTTCTCAGAGTGGACCCTTCACTATAAGTCATGAATAAATTCCTGACATATCACAATACAGTGGGGCAAAAAAGTATTTAGTCAGCCACCAATTGTGCAAGTTCTCCTACTTAAAAAGATGAGAGAGGCCTGTAATTGGCATCATAGGTAGACCTCAACTATGAGAGACAAAATGAGAAAAAAAAAATCCAGGCAATCACATTGGCTGATTTGGAAAGAATTTATTTGCAAATTATGGTGGAAAATAAGTATTTGGTCACCTACAAACAAGCAAGATTTCTGGCTCTCACAGACCTGTACCTTCTTTAAGAGGCCCCTCTGTCCTGCACTCATTACCTGTATCAATGGCACCTGTTTGAACTTGTTATCAGTATAAAAGACACCTGTCCACAACTTCAAACAGTCACACTCCAAACTCCACTATGGTGAAGACCAAAGAGCTGTCGAAGGACACCAGAAACAAAAATGTAGACCTGCACCAGGCTGAGAAGACTGAATCTGCAATAGGCAAGCAGCTTGGTGTGAACAAATCAACTGTGGGAGCAATAATTAGAAAATGGAAGACATACAAGACCACTGATAATCTCCCTCGATCTGGGGCTCCACGCAAGATCTCACCCCGTGGGGTCAAAATGATCAAAAGAGCGGTGAGCAAAAATCCCGGGACCACACAGGGGGACCTAGTGAATGACCTGCAGAGAGCTGGGACCAACGTAACAAAGGCTACCATCAGTAACACACTACGCCGCCAGGGACTCAGATCCTGCAGTGCCAGACGTGTCCCCCTGCTTAAGCCAGTACATGTCCGGGCCCATCTGAAGTTTGCTAGAGAGCATTTGGATGATCCAGAAGAGGATTGGAAGAATGCCATATGGTCAGATGAAACCAAAATAGAACTGTTTGGTAGAAACACAACTCGTCGTGTTTGGAGGAGAGAGAATGCTGAGTTGCATCCAAAGAACACCATACCTACTGTGAAGCATGGGGGTGGCAACATCATGCTTTGGGGCTGTTTCTCCGCAAAGGGACCAGGACAACTGATCCATGTACAGGACAGAATGAATGGGGCCATGTATCGTGAGATTTTGAGTGCAAACCTCCTTCCATCAGCATGGGCATTGAAGATGAAACGTGGCTGGGTCTTCCAACATGACAATGATCCCAAACATACCGCCCGGGCAATGAAGGAGTGGCTTCGTAAGAAGCATTTCAAGGTCCTGGAGTGGCCTAGCCAGTCTCCAGATCTCAACCCCATAGAAAACCTTTGGAGGGAGTTGAAAGTCCGTGTTGCCCAGCGACAGCCCCAAAACATCACTGCTCTAGAGGAGATCTGCATGGAGGAATGGGCCAACATACCAGCAACAGTGTGTGCCAACCTTGTGAAGACTTACAGGAAACGTTTGACCTCTGTCATTGCCAACAAAGGATATATAACAAAGTATTGAGATTAACTTTTCATATTGACCAAATACTTATTTTCCACCATAATTTGCAAATAAATTCTTTCCAAATCAGCCAATGTGATTGTCTGGATTTTTTTTCTCATTTTGTCTCTCATAGTTGAGGTCTACCTATGATGCCAATTACAGGCCTCTCTCATCTTTTTAAGTGGGAGAACTTGCACAATTGGTGGCTGACTAAATACTTTTTTGCCCCACTGTATATAGCAACAGTATATTGTTTGTGTAATGTTTTTACCAATGAAAACCTATACTTCAGTCCAGTGACTTTGCCTGTTCTAAGACGATTTCATCAGTCTGCTGCAGGCAGGAGGAAGCATTTCCGCAGTCTCCCTTCCCCCCAGTGATCAGTCTGCAAACTTGTAATAAAAATTGAAAAACTGTAGTAAGCATCTACCTCAAGGTTTCCCAACTAGGGTTCCTCCAGAGGTTGCTGCGGGTTCCTTGAACAATAACCAATTTCTGCCTCTCGGTTAAGTTCCCACTCACACCATCAATCTTTTTAGAAATCTGTAAGGAGGGAATTCTTCACAATGAACACAAATGTAAGGAACATTCTTCCCACCGACCATCACACTAATGTATCATGAGCAGGGGCGGACTGACAAATCATGGGGCCCCCGGGCAATAGGGGATCATGGGGCCCCTGTGTCCTTACCCAAACTCAAAAAAGCCTATGAAAAAGGTACCAGGGGCATCTCATGGGGCCCCCTACTGACCCCGGGCCCTCGGGCAGTGCCCGAGTTTCCAAATGGTCAGTCCGCCCCTGATCATGAGTAGAACATATAGTCATTATTAGCAGGGGTTCCGAGAACAGAAAATAATTTCAAGGATTCCCCTGTGTTAAAAAGGTTGAGAAAAGCTGCTCTGCCTCGTCAATAAAAAGCCATCCTTGAGTTCCGGTCCACTGATTTTGATTAGGCTGAGATGATATGATCATCTCATTTTCTTCAGTCTCCACCAATGATTATCCAACAACATTTTCTCTACCTCATCGTTAAAAAGCCATCCTTGAGCTCCAATCCATTGACTTGGACTAGGCTGAGATGACACAATCTGTCTGCTGCAGGCAGAAGGATGCATTTCCTCAGTCTCCTCTCGACCAGTGATCAGACTGAAACATTGTAGCAAGTCTCTGCCTTAAAGTGTTACTAAACCCCAGACCCTGCATTCACTATATCTGGTCTCCCAGGACCCTGCATTCACTATATCTGGTCTCCAAGGACCCTGCATTCACTATATCTGGTCTCCCAGGATCCTGCATTCATTATATCTGATCTCCCAGGATCCTGCATTCACTATATCTGGTCTCCCAGGACCCCGCATTCACTATATCTGGTCTCCCCGGACCCCGCATTCACTATATCTGGTCTCCTAGGACCCTGCATTCACTATATCTGGTCTCCCAGGACCCTGCATTCACTATATCTGGTCTCCCAGGACCCTGCATTCACTATATCTGATCTCCCAGGACCCTGCATTCACAATATATCTGATCTCCCAGGACCCTGCATTCACTATATCTGGTCTCCCAGGACCCTGCATTCACTATATCTGGTCTCCCAGGACCCTGCATCCACTATATCTGGTCTCCCAGGATCTCGCATTCACTATATCTGGTCTCCCAGGGCCTTGCATTCACTATATCTGGTCTCCCAGGGCCCTGCATTCACTATATCTGGTCTTCCCGGACCCCGCATTCACTATATCTGGTCTCCCCGGACCCCGCATTCACTATATCTGGTCTCCAAGGACCCTGCATTCACTATATCTGATCTCCCAGGATCCTGCATTCATTATATCTGATCTCCCAGCACCCCGCATTCACTATATCTGGTCTCCCCTGACCCTGCATTCACTATATCTGGTCTCCCAGGACCCTGCATTCACTATATCTGGTCTCCCAGGACCCTGCATTCACTATATCTGGTCTCCCCGGACCCTGCATTCACTATATCCGCTCTCCCACAGTAAACAGTACATGGAAATGCAATTATTTTAGTAAATATAAACTGCTAAATACCTTTTCTCATCAGCGGTGCATAGCAGAAGACAGGATCAAACAGCATTTTTACACAATACAGAGGATTAACCCCTTAGGTTCCACAGTGAGTATAACAAGCATGCTGTACTACATATACAGACTGATTTTACTGTTGTGGGTTTGGTAATACAGCTTCCCTGCCGCGCTTTAGTAGAACTACTGCTACAAGGCGGCAGGGCTGCGAAAATCACGTATATTATTATATTATTATTATTATACAGGATTTATATAGCACCAACAGTTTGCTCAGCACTTTACAATATAAAGGGAGACAATACAGCCACAATACAGTTCAATACAAGAGGGATAGGAGGGCCCTGATCCTTGGAGCTTACGTATATATACGTGATTCGCATTTTCAGATAGGGGGCGTGCACGCGCGCCACTCTACCTGCATCACAATTGGCGGCTAGGCATGTCAATCACTGGCTGCCGGCAGGAGATTCTCCTCTGGCACCCGGCGATCGCTGAGTAAAACTGATAGGGGAGAGACCTGTGTGTAAACACCACAGGTCTCTCTTCTGCCAGCAAGGACATGCTGCTATGTATTTCTCAGCACAGCAGAGAAATACACAGCAGCAGGTTTCCCTAGTAAAACACGCACACAGTCAGCCCTTTGATCGTCCCAGATGTTAACCCCTTCCTGCCCTGTCATTTGTACAGTGTCAGTGCTTTTTATTAGATCTGTGATCCAGAACTTAGAAGTGAATCCTTCTGGGGGGGGGGGGGGGGGGCAGATGTGGGAGTAGTGTGATCTCTGTACCTGTCAGTGACACTTGATATCATGAATGTACTGAACATTAAAAAAAAAAAAGAAATAAAAAAGGCAAAAAAGACTGATGCTAGGCCCACTGTAATTCTGTGTGTTCTATTTAAAGAAGAGCTCCGGAAGTGCAATCTGCATGGACACATTTGCTGCCGTAATGCCTGCTGAGAACTGTCCAAATCCTGAATATGCAAACAAGTCTCCTTGACCAGAGAAATCATAAGTCCTTAGTGTATGTGATGGGTCGTCTGTAGGGAGATACGGTCAGGAAGGTCCGTCAATGTCGGCATCTTTTGCATCTTTACTGATTGTCAAAGTCACTACAGACCCCTGGAGCAAAGAAAAGACAACAGGCACCCACCCAGCCTGGTCTGCCCCAGCTCCCTCTCAATTGGTTGCACACCATATAATTGTTATATGCGCAATGCTATTTAGTAGCTAACGGGGAGGAGCTCCAGGAAAGGTGGCAAGGGATGCGTTTCAGTACATTTGCATGCGTTTTTGATGTTTTTTTCCCTAATTTTTTTCATCTCAATTCAGCACATACGCATTCCAGTATGTTTTGTTGTGTGTTTTCCATACAGAAAAAAAATGCAGCATGCTCTACTTTTGATGACTGCACTGGAACGCACAGTACTGGTGTGAACTTGGGTCATGGAATACATGGAATCCACTGCGCATGCGTTTTTGATGCAGATTAAAAAAAACACACTGGACTGCATCTGGGGTGAACCATCAGTGAGGGTGCAATGGGTTTCAAAAATAGGTACGCGCACAGGGTGTGCTGAATGTGCCTGGGCGCACCTAATTACTCTGCGCAGTGCAGATTCCCCCTGCTGCCACCCAAGCCACAGAGATGCTGGATTCCTATCTCTCTTCACTTGCCAGTTACTGCTGCAGGAGCACAGGGGATTGTTTCAGGATAGAGAGTGGTGGAAGGGGGCGGTAAATATGTCAACCATATGTTGTGTTTACTATGTTTCAGTTTATGAATGAACGGGAAGCCGCTCAGCACAAAGCACTAGCAATTCATTCACTGTCCAGTGCAGCTGAGGCTGCAGGGAAAGGGCCTGGGAAATCTCCATCTTCTGTCCCTTTCTCTGTCTGAAAAGTGAGACATCAGTGGTCTGTTTAGACCCCTGATATTTCATCAAAATCCCCAGTGGGACGCCTAAAAAAATTGTAAGTAATAAAAAAAAGAAATATTGTAAAAAATTATTTTAAAATTGTAAAAAAAATAAAAATAAATAAAAACAAAACAAACTACCGACACCGTCCACTACTACGAATTCCAACCTCTGCCCTACTGACTCGTTCCTCTCTTTGTCTCAAAAGTGAGATATCAAGAGTTTGTTTAGACCTTCTGATATTTCACCAAACCCCCCCAATGGGACTCCTAAAAAAAAATTGATAAAAAATATTATTGTTAAAATTAATTTTCAAATTGTAAAAAAGAATTAAAAAAACAAACAAACTACTGACACCGTCAACTACAACTGACACCAATCTCTGCCCTGCTGACACCGTCCACTGCCCTAGGGACTCTGTCCCTTTCTCTGCCTCAAAAGTGAGATATCAGGGGTCTGTTTAAACCCCTGATATTTCACCAACCCCCCCCCACCCACCCCCAACGGGAGTCTTAAAAAATTGTAAATAATAGAACATATTTTTGCAAAAAATAATTTAAAAATTGTAAAAAAAAATAACAATAATAAAAAAATAACTGACAAAACTACTGACATTGTCTACTATTACTGACACCATCCACTGCTCTGCTGACACCAACCTCAGCCCTACTGACACTGTCCATGTTTTAGTACGTTTTTGTTTGAGTGTGTGTTTGTGTGTGTATATATACACTATATTGCCAAAAGTATTGGCCCGCCCTCCAAATCATGTGATTCAGGTGTTCCAATCCCCTCCATGGACACAGGTGTATACAATCAAGCCCCTAGGCATGCAGACTGCTTCTACAAACATTGGTGAAAGAATGGGTCGCTCTCAGGAGCTCAGTGACTCCAAGCGTGGTCCCATGATAGGTTGTCACCTGTGCAATAAATCCATCCGTGACATTTCCTGGCTACTAAATATTCCACGGTGAACTGTTAGTGGGATTATAACAAAGTGGAAGCTACTGGGAACAACAGCAACTCAGCCACCAAGTGGTAGGCCACGTCACATGACAGAGCGGGGTCAGCGCATGCTGAAGCGCACAGTGCGCGGAAGTCGCCAACTGTCTGCAGAGTCAATAGCTAAAGACCTCCAAACTTCATGTGGCCTTCAGATTAGCACAACAACAGTGTGTAGAGAGCTTCATGGAATGGGTTTCCATGGCCGAGCAGCTGCATCCAAGCCTTACATCACCAAGTGCAATGCAAAGCGTCAGATGCCGTGGTGTAAAGAACGCCGCCACTGGAATATAGAGCAGTGGAGACGTGTTCTCTGGAGGGACCAATCATGCTTCGATGTCTGGCAATCCAATGGACGTGTCTGGGTTTAGCGGTTGCCAGGAGAACGGTATTTGCCTGACTGCATTGTGCCAAGTGTAAAGTTTGGTGGAGGGGGGATTATGGTGTGGGGTTGTTTTTCAGGAGTTGGGCTTGGCCCCCTAGTTCCATTCAAGGGAACTCTTAAGGCGTCAGCATACCAAGACATTTTGTACAATTTCATGCTCCCAATTTTGTGGGAAGAGTTTGGGGATGGCCCCTTCCTGTTCCAACATGACTGCACACCAATGCACAAAGCAAGGTCCATAAAGACATGGAGGAGCCAGTTTGGGGTGGAGGAACTTGACTGTCCTGCACAGAGTCCTGACCTCAACCCCATAGAACACCTTTGGGATGACTTAGAGTGGGGACTGCAAGCCAGGCCTCCTCCCCCGACATCAGTGCCTGACCTCACAAATGTGCTTCTGGAAGAATGGTGAAACCTTCCCATAGACACCCTCCTAAACCTTGTGGACGGCCTTCCCAGAAGAGTTGAAGCTGTTATAGCTGCAAAGGGCGGGGCCAACTCAATATTGAACCCTACAGACTAAGACTGGGATGACATTAAAGTTCATGTGCGTGGAAAGGCCGGCCGACCAATACTTTTGGCAATATGGTGTGTGTGTGTGTGTGTGTATATATATATATATATATATATATATATATATATAGATAGACAGATAGATACGCTCATATATAATTTATGTCTCATTTATAAGAGTGCATGTGTATATTTACACACACACACACACACATATATATATATATATATATACATATATACACACACACACACACACACACACACACACACACACACACACATACATATACACACACACACTGTATCCCTCGAACACAACAGACAAATGAATGAAAGAAGAGTAGACTTTTTTTCAAAGCACAAAAGCAGCTCGAAATGGAGATTTTTCTGTTGCACAAAATTTCACCAATGGCAAAGTCTGTAATTCTTTCAAAATCCCTGTGATCGCCAGACAAGTAATATTCAAAATTGCACATAAATATTTCATATATACTATTATCATCCAAAGCGATTCCAGCTCTATTATCAGTTATTCTAGGCTAACTTAAGTAGCTTTGCTGCAAGAATGCCAGAGGTTTCCAAAGCTGAATAGCTGAGGCTGACTACACTCCTGGTGCCCAACCTACAGCCCTTCGGTATTATGATGTTCAGCCCAGGGGCGGACTGACAACTCATGGGGCCCCCGGGCAGTAGGGGATCATGGGGCACCTGTGTCCTCACCCACACTTAAACCACATCCAAAAAAGCCTATGAAAGGTACTAGGGGCATCTCATGGGGCCCCCTATTGACCCCAGGCCCTTGGGCAGTGCCCGAGTACCCATATGGTCAGTCCACCCCTGGTTCAGCCCTCGGACCTCAGCAGTCTGTAGGGGGATCATTGATTCAGGTAATAGGATTGATCTCTACCAGCCTCATGTAACATGTTCCCAGTTCATATTATCTTCTGCAGCATATCCCCAGCCAACAATGTATCCTGTCCACACGCTCTGTCCCTCATTTCCTTTATCAGGTCCGCAGTTTCTGATAGTCCTCTCAAGCATTACATTCACTCATCGGGCCCTTTATTGGGTACACCTTGCTAGTGCCAAGAACATCTCCCCCACACCATTACACCACCACCAGCCTGAACCATTGATACAAGGCAGGATTGATCCATGGTTTCATGGTGTTTATGCCAAATTCTGACCCTACCATCTGCAACCAGTCTGCCCATTCTCCTCTGGCAACAAAGCATTTTCATCCACACAACTGCTGCTCACTGGATATCTTCTCTGTTTTGGACCATTCTCTGTACACCCTAGAGATGGTTGTGTGTGAAAATCCCAGTAGATCAGAAGTTTTTGAAATACTCAGACCATCCCGTCTGGCACCAACAACCATGGCATGTTCAAAGTCACTTAAATCCGCTTTCCTCCCCATTCTGATACTCAGTTTGAACTTCAGAAAGTTGTCTTCACCACATCTACATGCCTAAATGTATTGAGTTGCTGCCATGTGATTGGCTGATTAGCAACTTGTGTTACCGAGCAAGTGAACAGGTGGACCTAATAAAGTGGCCGGTGAGTGTATATTGAACATTATGAGCGGCCCTTTGGTGATGTCAAAGGGTTGCATTTCAGGCCCCCTTTAGTTCATAAGTTGTTAACCACTGTTCTACACGGACAGATGAATGAGTCAGAGGAGTTTTTCACCCCCTTCTGCAGGGTAGTTTTGCATTCCCATACAAGTCCATGAGAATGCAAAATCGACATGAAGCAGGTCAAACACAGGTCAAAAGGAAGTCAACTGTAGGTCAAATGCACCTTTATGAATGTTATGAATGACCTCAGGAGCATCTCATGCCACCGACATAAGCCCAAAATCCATTGACACAGGCCCTTATTGAGTTCTGTAAAGAGTGGCTTCTTATAGTACATCTCTCACGGACCTGCCGACCATCGCCAGTGGGTACCCACCTTAACCACACCTGGGTTCACCAAGGAGCAGGGTCCACAGAATGAGTGGTCTTCACCAGAGTTCCTGATGGTGGAGATGGCTTGGCTGCTTCCCACACCCAGATCGCTTCCTTAGATACTACCAGCAAAGGCACGGTGAGTGAGAGGTTCCGGCATAGTGCCGGCTACTGGAATGAGGAATGGCGACCCAGTACTGGATTAGTACTATAGTTTTTACAATTATAACTTTAGTCCTGACCAAAATCAACAGAACGAAGTTGTATACAAAAATCCCAGACCTTGCCAATTTTTCCATGCGAAGGAAGGTGTTAACCATACATGAACCATTCCCTGCTATCTAGTGAGTGGCATTAGAACAGAGGTGGTGCCAACATTACAGAAGATGGGCACAATCCCCCCTCCCCCCATGATCTCTAGAACACATCTGGCCACCCATGATGGGCTTATATCTGCAACCCTGGACGGGATGGCTGAATGGATACTCAGGAGCTTCAAGTATAAATGTCACAAGGCCTCTAGATTTTGTTAGCAGAGCTTAAATCAGCCCGGAATGGTGTTTTTCATTTGTCAATTTTGCTGGAGACTATATGTTCCACCAAAAGGTCAAGGCTTAAGCTTTGGTTTTATTAGAGTAGACTAAACTCCTGCACTGTCGTCTTGTTACTGTAGACATGGTTCAACGAAAGTATCGGCAGTCACGGAGGGAGAGATGTATGAAACCTGTGCTATGGTGCAAATATCGTATTGCCTTTTGCCGCCAATCAGCTACCAGCCATCATTTCTACAATCCAGGTTAGGGCCTCGTTTGCACATGGTGCACTCTACTCTGCACCCATGCAGGGCCTTGTTCACCTGCAATGGGATGTACAGGTGTTCCATGCCTCCCTATGCAGGACTCCCCATGGATATCATATTGCCTTTTTCCACCAATCAGCTACCAGCCATCATTTCTACAATCCAGGTTAGGGCCTCGTTCGCACATGGTGCACTCTACTCTACACCCATGCAGGGCCTTGTTCACCTGCAATGGGATGTACGGGTGTTCCATGCCTCCCTATGCAGGACTCCCCATGGATATCATATTGCCTTTTGCCACCAATCAGCTACCAGCCGTCATTTCTACAATCCAGGTTGGGGCCTCGTTCGCACATGGTGCACTCTACTCTACACCCATGCAGGGCCTTGTTCACCTGCAATGGGATGTACGGGTGTTCCATGCCTCCCTATGCAGGACTCCCCATGGATATCATATTGCCTTTTTCCACCAATCAGCTACCAGCCATCATTTCTACAATCCAGGTTAGGGCCTCATTCGCACATGGTGCACTCTACTCTACACCCATGCAGGGCCTTTTTCACCTGCAATGGGATGTACGGGTGTTCCATGCCTCCCTATGCAGGACTCCCCATGGATATCATATTGCCTTTTGCCACCAATCAGCTACCAGCCGTCATTTCTACAATCCAGGTTGGGGCCTCGTTCGCACATGGTGCACTCTACTCTACACCCATGCAGGGCCCTATTTACCTGCAATGGGATGTACGGGTGTTCCATGCCTCCCTATGCAGGACTCCCCATGGATATCATATGGGCAGCATTGGCTGTGTCCGTGCAACTGGCTCTTCCCAATAGACATCAAAGGAACCACCTGTATGGGGGCCATGAAACACCAGTGGGGTAACCACGGCCCTACATGGGGTAAGGTATAGTATTGCATGAATAAGAGGTAAAAAAAGAAAAAATGGAAATGCAACAAAAGATTTTATTCTTTTAGTACAATTCTCATTCATCAGATCCCAGACCTGGCTGATCCAAGTGCTTTAATGACCTGTGAAAAGGAGCAGAAAGCTAAGGTGCCGAGAGACTTTTCCTAATTTCCTATTTAATGGGTGGGAGATTTCTCCTGACTCCTTGTCTATTTAACGGGTGGGGGATTTCTTATCATTTCCTGTCTATTTAATGGCTGGGAGATTTCTTATCATTTCCTGTCTATTTAATGGGTGGGAGATTTAATCTGACTTCTTGTCTATTTAATGGGTGGGGGGATTTCCCATCATTTCCTGTCTATTTAATGGGTGGGAGATTTGTCCTCACTTCCTGTCTATTTAATGGGTGGGAGATTTGTCCTCACTTCCTGCCTATTTGATGGGTGGGAGATTTCTTCTCACTTCCTCCCTAATGGGTGTGAGATTTGTCCTCACTTCCTGCCTACTTAATGAGTGGGAGATTTCTTCTCGCTTCCCGCCTAATAGGTGAGCAATTTCTTCTCACTTCCTGTCTATTTAATGAGTTAGAGATTTTTCCTCACTTCCTGTCTTTTTAATGGGTGGGAGATTTCTCTTCACTTCCTGTCTTTTTAATGGGTGGGAGATTTCTCTTCACTTCCTGTCTATTTGATGAGTCAGAGATTTTTCCTCACTTCCTGTCTGTTTATTGGGTGGGAGATTAAACCTTGCTTCCTGCCTATTTAATGGGTGGGAGATTTGTTCTCACTTCCTGTCTATTTAATGGGTGGGAGATTACTCCTCATGTCTTGTTTATTTAATGTATGGGTGATTTGTCCTTACCTTCTGTCTATTTAATGGGTGGGAGATTTGTTCTCACTTCCTGTCTATTTACTGGGTGGGAGATTTCTCCTCACTTCTTGTTTATTTAATGAGTGGGAGATTTATTCTCATTTCCTGTCTATTTAATGGGTGGAAGATTTGTCCTCACCTCCAGTCTATTTTTTGGGTGGGAGATTTCCCCTAATTTCCTGCCTATTTAAAAGGTGGGAGCTTGCCCCTCAATTGCTTGCTATTTAATAGATGAAAGATTTCCCCTCACTTCCTATTGTATAAGTGAGAGAATTCTCCTTGCTTTCTGTCTATTTCATGGGTGGGTAATTTCTCCTCCCTTCCTGTCTATTCTATTGGTGGGATATGTCTTCTCACTTCCTGTCTATGCTATAACTTGGAGATTTCTCCACACACCCTGTCTATTTTATGGAAGAGAGATTTCTCCACACTTCCCGTCTATTTTATGGAAGAGAGATTTCTCCACACTTCCCGTCTATTTTATGGAAGAGAGATTTCTCCACACTTCCCGTCTATTTTATGGAAGAGAGATTTCTCCACACTTCCCGTCTATTTTATGGAAGAGAGATTTCTCCACACTTCCCGTCTATTTTATGGAAGAGAGATTTCTCCACACTTCCCGTCTATTTTATGGAAGAGAGATTTCTCCACACTTCCCGTCTATTTTATGGAAGAGAGATTTCTCCACACTTCCCGTCTATTTTATGGAAGAGAGATTTCTCCACACTTCCCGTCTATTTTATGGAAGAGAGATTTCTCCACACTTCCCGTCTATTTTATGGAAGAGAGATTTCTCCACACTTCCCGTCTATTTTATGGAAGAGAGATTTCTCCACACTTCCCGTCTATTTTATGGAAGAGAGATTTCTCCACACTTCCCGTCTATTTTATGGAAGAGAGATTTCTCCACACTTCCCGTCTATTTTATGGAAGAGAGATTTCTCTACACTTCCCATCTATTTTATGGATAAGAGATTTCTCCACACTTCTCTTCCTGTTTATTTTAAGGAAGAGAGATTTCTCCACACTTCCTGTCTATTTGATGGCTGTCCTGAAAGACCAGGAAGTGAGGAGAAATTTTCCCTAACAGGGACACCTTGACCAATAGGAACTCTGTTTCTAATATAATGGGAAAGGGTTAAAATCAGTTATTTTTGTATAGTTGTCTGTGTGCCCATTGCAGAGATTTATCCGCATTTCCTGTCCAGATAATGGGGCTCACATAGAACAGGAAGTGAGAGTCAATCTCCTCCTTTCCTTTGCTCTATTAAAGGTTGGGCTTGAACTATCACTTTTGGGTGGGCAGACCCTTGGGGGAGGGGTTCTCTCCAGGTAATACTGGTATGATGGGGGGGTCTCTGCAGTTAATACTTGTATGATGGGGGGGGTCTCTCCAGGTAATACTTGTATGATGGGGGGGTCTCTCCAGGTAATACTTGTATGATGGGGGGGGTCGCTCCAGGTAATACTTGTATGATGGGGGGGTCTCTCCAGGTAATACTTGTATGATGGGGGGTCTCTCCAGGTAATACTTGTATAATGGGGGGGTCTCTCTAGGTAATACTTGTATGATGGGGAGTCTCTGCAGGTAATACTTGTATGATGGGGGGGTCTTTCCAGGTAATACTTGTATGATGGGGGGTCTCTCCAGGTAATACTTGTATGATGGGGGGGTTCTCTCTAGGTAATATTAGTATGATGGGGGGGGTCTCTCCAGGTAATACTTGTATGATGGGGGGGTCTCTCCAGGTAATACTTGTATGATGGGGGGGTCTCTCCAGGTAATACTTGTATGATGGGGGTCTCTCCAGGTAATACTTGTATGATGGATGGGTCTCTCCAGGTAATACTTGTATGATGGATGGGTCTCTCCAGGTAATACTTGTATGATGGGGGTCTCTCCAGGTAATACTTGTATGATGGATGGGTCTCTCCAGGTAATACTTGTATGATGGGGGAGTCTCTGCAGGTAATACTTGTATGATGGGTGGGGGGGGGTCTCTCCAGGTAATACTTGTATGATGGGGGGGTCTCTCCAGGTAATACTTGTATGATGGGGGGGTCTCTCCTGGTAATACTTGTATGATGGGTAGGGGGGAGGTCTCTCCAGGGAATACTTGTATGATGGGGGGGGTCTCTCCAGATAATACTTGTATGATGGGGGGTCTCTTCAGGTAATACTTGTATGATGGGGGAGTCTCTCCAGGTAATACTTGTATGATGGGGGAGTCTCTCCAGGTAATACTTGTATGATGGGGGAGTCTCTCCAGGTAATACTTGTATGATGGGGGAGTCTCTCCAGGTAATACTTGTATGATGGGGGGGTCTCTCCAGGTAATACTTGTATGATGGGGGGGTCTCTCCAGCTAATACTTGTATGATGGGCGGGGATTCTTTGCAGTACAGCAGACTTCCTGTCCATTTGCTCCCCAGCAGGATCTCGCCAGGCACTAGCGGTACGTCTCCTCTAATATCGTATATCATAGAGATGGATGAAGAGCCGTGTCACACAGACACATGTACACACACGCATACATGTACATACACGCAGACACATGTACAATTGTACATGCATACACACATACACACACATGTACACCCCCCCCCCCATAAAAAGTTGCAGTACTTCGCTGTTCACTAACAGATCCGGGTACTGCACTCTAGGGGGAGGCAGAGAGCACAGCACACACTCCTTGCTTTGCTTTCACTGCGCTCAGCTATTGAGCAGTCTGATGGCTCCCAGTGCCAATGACAGATCCAACCTGAGCTCCGAGCCTGCTCAGCAAGACGGCCCTGGGGGACACACTCGCCCCCACCATAATTTCCCCTCGCCATTGGCGAGTAGGCGAGTGGAAATTTCAAGCCCTGCTTGTATGATGGGGGGGTCTCTCCAGGTAACACTTATATGATGGGGGGTTCTCTCCAGGTAATACTTGTATGATGGGGGGGTCTCTCCAGGTAATACTTGTATGATGGAGGGGGATTCTTTGCAGTACAGCAGACTTCCTGTCCATTTACCCCCCAGCAGGATCTTGCCAGACACTAGCGGTACGTCTCCTCTAAGATCGTCTATCATAGAGATGGATGAAGAGCCGTGTCAGTGATGGGAGAGAAATCTGGAGGTAATGAACACGGCAGGAGCCGCATAACACACTGTCCTCAGCACGGCACTGTCCTTCCCACAACTCACACAACTCCTCAGACATGTTATCTGATTATTACAACCGCAATTCCGCCTAAATTATGCAAAATCTAATTTTCTCTCCAGTAATCGGAGTCACTGAAGGAAGATGTATACAGGCTGGGCCTGGTAATTAGATCAGACCTCCAGCCTCCCCTTCAGACTCGCACACCGGCTCCTCTCCTGGACTGAAACAGCTTCCACTGATTTCACTGCACACTGTGAGCTTCTCTCAGTGTGCATTAGAAGCTGCAGAAAGTCACCTAGAGCCTGCCTCATTTCCTGGCTGGAGGACGCCCACCATCATCTAGCTCAGCGGTCTCCAAACCGCAGCCCAGGGGCCGGATGCGGCCCATTGCTTGTCTTTATCCGGCCCTTGGGGCACTATTCTATCCACTGACACCAACAATGGGGCATAATTTCTGTCACTGACACCAACACTGGGTCAGTATTCCTTCCACTGACACCATTGAAAGGGCACAATTCCTCCCACTGACATCAGCAATGGGGGCATAACTCCTTCCAGTGATACCAACGATGGGCCAATTTTACTCCCACTGACACCAACAATGAGGCACTATTCTCCCACTGACGCCAAAGAAAGGGCACTATTCCTCCCACTGACACCAGTGATGGGGCACTATTCCTCCAACTGACACCAATGATAGGGCACTATTCCTCCCACTGACACCAATGATGGGGCACTATTCCTCCCACTGACACCAATGATGGGGCACTATTCCTCCCACTGACACCAATGATGTGGCACTATTCCTCCCACTGACACCAATGTTGGGGCACTATTCCTCCTACTGACACCAATGATGGGGCACTATTCCCCCCACTGACACCAATGGTGGGGCACTATTCCTCCCACTGACACCAATGAGGGGGCACTATTCCTCCCACTAATACCAATGAGGGGGCACTATTCCTCCCACTGACATTCTTATCTTTGCTGCTAAATGACAGTTCCCTGCCGGCTTCTTTTCTTCGAAAAGAAAAAAATTGACCGGGGGATGCTGGGTGATTTTATTGGCTACATGTGGTCAATGACATCAGCCGGCCTCCCCGGTTGGTTTGTTGACATTTAGCAGTTCTGGGAACTGTCATTTGTGGTGGGAGCGTGACGGGAAGGATTGTTGTGGGGCCTAATTCCCCATCCCTGGCCCGGTGGATGTGCTGGTCTTCACTGAAGGAACTTATCAGAATCTGGAGGCCCCTTTAAGATAAGGGGGGCCCCAGATAATTATCCTTCTTCCTCTCTATGCTGTTAGAAAGTAAACCGCAGAGCTGGGGAACCTAGCTGATGTCACTGACTATACGAGGTGGTATCAAAACATTTCAAGATTAGTTTTGTAACACGCCAACAGATGGCAGCACAAGACTGCACGCACAGTCACAGTGAGCACCGACCTTCATAAGTCAGTGTTCCAAAACACATCGTCCTATGTATATCGGGAGCTGTGCAACTGGTGCTATTTAGACCTCGTGCATTACCGCGTCTGCTATTTCATCATGGACAGCAGATCAGGACAAAGAGCAAATGTGAAATTCTGAGTGAAACTGTGCAGATCTGCCACAGAGACATGTGACATGATTTGGCAAGTTTACGGCGATGCTGCAATGCGTCGTTCGAGGTGTTTCGAGTGGCACGCATGCTTCAAAAGTGGAAGAACATTTCTGGAAGACGACAAGAGATCAGAAAGACCTTCAACGAGCTCAACCCCGAAAATATCCTCTTCCCAAAGATGAAGATCCTCAAAGGTCGCCATTTTGACAACATTGCGATTTTTCCCGTTTCACACAGAATTTTACGGTTGCTCTTTGTTCTAACTTGCTGTCAATGATGAAATGGCAGATGTGGTAAGGCACGTGGTCAGAATAGCACCAATTGCACAGCTCCCAATGTACACAGGATGATGTCTTTTGGCACAATGACTTATGAAGGTCGGTGCTCCCTGTGACTGTGCGTGCAGCCTTGTGCTGCCATCTGTTGGTGTGTTACAGAACTCGTCTCAAAACTTTTTGATACCACCTCGTCATCGGTCATTGACGTGACGCGGCTTCCCTACTGGCTTGTCTACAATGTAAAAAACAAAAAAGGGCAGTGGGAAGAAAGTCATTCAGTTAGGGCCGGTTCACAGCTGAACGTGGTGCAGGAAAGGCGTGTTATATGTGCATATTTCCCCCGCCGCGTTCAAAATACACTGCCTTTAGATATGTGCAGAACCAAAAAATTTGTTTAGTTTCGATTCGAAATGTAACAAATTTCATGCAGATGGATTCGTTAAATTCGTTCAATTCGTTTTCGGGATTCATTTCGGTAACTCGTATTCGAATTCAATTCGAAAACATTTTGACCAAATTCGAAAAGTCATTCACATTTTAAATTTGTTCAACAGAATTTAAAACCGGTTCAACAAAATTCAAAAAGTTCTTCGAAATCGAAAAGATTTCTACCAAATTCGAAAAAATTCGACCAAATTCGAAAAGCTAAGCTGGCCCTACACGTGTCGATTTCCGTCTGAGAATATTCATTTTAAGAATATTCGTTTGATTCTCTAACCGTTAATGGGGTTAAATCGATGTTTGTTTTCGACAGCAGTGACAGAAAAATTCGAAGTGGCAGGAAGGAAAAATTTTCTCGATCAAAAGAATTTTTGGCCAGCGTATGAGGTTCTCATTCAGAAATTACATTCATTTTAAAATCGAATGTTAAAAGCAAAAGACAATTTTCGAACGACATTTTGTTTATTCATTGAATGTGCAAAGAATTTCCGTACGACTTTTCTTACGAATATTCTCGACCGAAAATCTACACATGTATGGCCAGCTTACACACGATAAGTAAAATCATACCAAAATATTCGTACGAGGACCGATCATCCGATAATTGGATCATTAATACACAGCTTTCAAGAGCCGATCACGACAATATCCGAAGGGGACAAGCGCGAAAATGTTTCTTGTACGATACCAGTGTAACGGAGCCGGACCCCGACTGCACTAGGGTATTTCCATTAGACTCCCGCTTCCCTGTCCGAACACAGATCCACGGACACCACCGCTGGCCATACAAGACGAGACAGCACCAGACTCGTCTTAAAACAGGAAATAGACTGCTTTATTTTAACACAGATACAAGATATATACACAGGGCGGGGAAATACAACCAGTAACAGGAAACACATCAGCAGATCGTCCCATCAGGGGGAAGGGCTGCCGGAAACACCCCCCACCAAGCCAGTACAAACACATACATCCCATAATAGTTTGCTCTCAAGCAAGACACACAGTAGAACAATGGGATGCAGCCGCATGGCAGTGAACAATGAACACCCCCCAATCCAGGGGCGGACTGACCATTTGGAAACTCGGGCACTGCCCGAGGGCCCGGGGTCAGTAGGGGGCCCCATGAGATGCCCCGGTACCTTCTTCATAGGCTTTTTTGAGTTTGGGCAAGGACACAGGGGCCCCATGATCCTCTATTGCCCGGGGGCCCCATGAGTTGTCAGTCCGCCCCTGGGTAGGTGTTAGTAGCAGTCCACTACCATTGTGCAGATCCATCTCATACATTCCAGAATACAAAGTTGCCTATGAATGGCTGAGCTCTGCTGAGACCGACTCTGCATTGTTCCATGTGGCAGTCTCTGCCCCATGATCTCCTATTTCCCGGGGGCCCCATGAGTTGTCAGTCTGCCACTGCCCCCATCCCAATATTAGAACATTCCACCCTGCACCCCTAACAGGCACAGGGTGACTCACACATAATAGGGATATGGGGAGCTGAGACAGGGGTCTCCCCACCTCTCCAAAGGGGGCTGTGTTCCATGGGTCCCCCCACCCAAAGTCACTCCCGTCACAACCAGATCTTAGGATTTTTGTTTATTCAGTACAGTAGTCCTCCGAAAATACAATACAAATACATGACATCACTTTCGAAATTCTTTTCTTTGTTCAATTTTGTTTTCAAATTTGAATTGCTTTTCGAATCGAATTTTGGCCGAATTTTGTTTCTTTATTTCGGATTCGTTTAAATTAGTAATTTTTGTCATTTTGATGACATCCGAATCTACCAATAACGAAAAAATGCGTCTGAAATTCGATTCGGAACAAAACGAACTTGTCTTTGCAATCTGCTGCAGGTGCCAAATCATTATTAACAGCACCCCACATGCAGATCTGGTGCCCAGTTTACATTCCGGTACGATTTCAGCCCATTCAACTGAGCAGACTGCCAAATTACACTGCAGGGGGACCGCATAGGATTCATATAGGAATGCGGAAGGCGTTTCTGTGCGATTCTGGTGTGAACTGGCCCTTACCGGCGGTAGTAATACAACCAATAAATGAATGACTTCAGGATAATTCGGTGAATTCTGAACAGGTCGGGTTTGGGTCAACACTCATATCCCACCCGAACCCCATCCCGATCTACAGTGGGTTCTTCAAGTCACATTCACGCTGGGATACACACATCGTCCTCTGCTTTGGGGGGGGAATCTGACCGGCATGCTTGGCTCCACCTTCCGACGCGTTTCATTACACAAAGACAAAATCGTATAACAAAACGCATGACCTTGTCCTAGGGTGACAACACCGCTTCTTCATAGCCAGAGTTGAGTGGGCGTTGTCATCCTAGCACAGGAAGCGTGTTCCTGGCCAGATCACCAGGTGAAAAAAAGCCTGAAAAAAAAAGAAATTGAATGCAGCCGCCATGTCTAAGGACTGGCAAGCAGCAATGCATTATATTTATGTTGTTGGGTTTAGATATCTAGCATCAGCTATATTTCTGTAGAACTTTTTTCTGATTTCCGGAAGCGAGGAGACTGGGGAAATGCTTCTTTACGCCTGCAGCAGAATGACAACATCATCTTGGCCTAGTCCAGGGGTAGGCAACCTGTGGCTCTCTAGCTGTTGTGGAACTACATTTCCCATGAGGCATTGCAAAGATTGCAAAACTGACAGTTACAGCTATGACTTGCAGAGGCATGATGGGACTTGTAGTCCTGCGGCTCCACCCCTGGCCTAGGCAAAGTCACTGGACTGGAGCTCAAGGATAGCTCTTTAACTTCTTGCCTACTGCCCTATAGCAGAAATGATGCTGCAGGGCTGCACAAAATCACGTACAGGGGTGGACTGACCATTCGAGCACTCGGGCACTGCCCGAGGGCCAGGGTCAGTAGGAGGCCCCATTAAATGCCCCTGGTACCTTTTATAGGCTTTTTTTTTAGTGTGGGTGAGGACATAGGGGCCCCATGATTTCCTATTGCCCAGGGGCCCCATGAGTTGTCAGTCCGCCCCTGATCACGTACACATACATGATTTGTATTTCCGTGTCGAGGGTGCGTGCACGCCCTACCCGCGCCAGCATTGGTGGCTTCAGCTTTCAATCACCGGGTCCTGGCCGGTGATTCTCCACCGGCATCCGGCGATCACCGACTATCACTAATAGGGAGAGGTCTGTATGTAAACAATACAGATCTCTCCCCTGTCAGCACCAGCACACTGCTTTGTATGGCTCTGCTTAGCAGAGCCATACAAAGCAGTGTGGTTACACTTTAAAACACACACAGCACACATAGTAAAATGCACACAGTTAACCCTTTGATCGCCCCAGATGTTAACCCCTTCCTGCCCAGTGTCATTAGTACAATGTCAGTGCTTTTTATTAGCACTGATCACTGTATTGGTGTCACTGGGGATGTCAGTGACACCAAGTCAGTTTCCCCCCAATGTCAGAATGCCCGCCGCAGTTCCGCTAAAAGTCGCTGATTGCCTCCAATACTAGTAATAAAAAAACCAAAAAATTCCTATATATATATATATATATATATATATATATATATATATATATATATATATATATATATATATATATACCGCCATTTGTAAACGCTACAACTTTCATGTAAACCAATTAATTTACACGTATTGGGATTTTTTTTTCAGCAAAGACACGGAGCAGAATACATTTTGGCCTAAATTTATAATGAAATTTAATTTTTTTAAATTTTTTTTTCAGAACACGTTAAATAGCAAACAGTCAAAAATATTGTTTTTTTTCTCAAAATTGTCAGACTTTTTTTTTTTTTTATATAGTGCAAAAAATAAAAAATACTACGAGAGAAAGATCTATTTGTCGGAAAATAAAAAAAAAGATGTAAATTTCATTCGGGTGCAGCGTTGCACGACCGCGCAATTGTCAGTTAAAGTAACGCAGAGCTGTAATGTAAAAAATTACCTGGTTAGGAAGGGGGGTAAGTCCTCTGGAGGGCAAGGGGTTAATGGCGAGCGGTGCGGTATTTGGTTTTAGCGATGGTGTCGCTGTACTCGGTGACATGAATACAATCCGGACAGTTGTAATGATTCCATACGGAATATTCAGGTTCGAGTATAAAGCCGATCGTGACAGGTTCTCTTTAAGAAGTGGATCCTTGCACTAAACCGGACAGCTTGCCCGGGCTCTCCATCAGTGCGGAGCAGAGCAGCTGCAGGATGACTCAGTGATGTGAATGGTGTTCAGATATAAAACACATTTACAAAGTGCTGACAGCTTGGCCCGCCGTCATGGCCTCCCCGCCCAGGCAGACATTGCAGGCCGCAGTGTATATATATAGTATCTTCTTCTGAGCCTTATCTACTCCATACTCTGCGTGCCACACACATGAGGCACCCGCCATGTCGGCCCCACTCCCCGCCGTGGCGGCCACACTCCCCACCGTGGCGGCCACACTCCCCACCGTGGCGGCCACACTCCCCACCGTGGCGGCCCCACTCCCCACCGTGTCGGCCCCATCATATCGGCCCCACTCCCCACAATGCCATGCAGAGAGAAATGTATGTTTATTCCAGCTTCATGCCGCCTGTCCAAGGATCCTACCAACAGGATAGATTCAAATCTCACCTCCGGCCTTCCCTTCAGTCTTGCAGTTGTACCGGCTCCTCTCCTGGACTGAAAAGGTTTACTCTGATTTCACCGCACACTGTGAGCTTTTCACAATGTGCAGCAAGTCAGATAGAGCCCATCTCTACAGATATAGTGAATGCAGGGTCCTGGGAGACCAGATATAGTGAATGCAGGGTCCTGGGAGATCAGATATAGTGAATGCAGGGTACTGGGAGATCAGATATAGTGAATGCAGGGTACTGGGAGATCGGATATAGTGAATGCAGGGTCCTGGGAGATCGGATATAGTGAATGCGGGGTCCGGTGAGACCAGATATAGGTAATGCAGGGTACTGGGAGATCGGATATAGTGAATGCGGGGTCCTGGGAGATCAGATATAGTGAATGCAGGGTACTGGGAGAGCGGATATAGTGAATGTGGGGTCCTGAGAGACCAGATATAGTAAATGCAGGGTACTGGGAGAGCGGATATAGTGAATGCGGGGTCCTGGGAGACCAGATATAGTGAATGCAGGGTACTGGGAGACCAGATATAGTGAATGCAGGGTCCTGGGAGATCAGATATAGTGAATGCAGGGTACTGGGAGATCAGATATAGTGAATGCAGGGTACTGGGAGATCGGATATAGTGAATGCAGGGTCCTGGGTGATCGGATATAGTGAATGCGGGGTCCGGTGAGACCAGATATAGGTAATGCAGGGTACTGGGAGATCGGATATAGTGAATGCGGGGTCCTGGGAGATCAGATATAGTGAATGCAGGGTACTGGGAGAGCGGATATAGTGAATGTGGGGTCCTGGGAGACCAGATATAGTAAATGCAGGGTACTGGGAGAGCGGATATAGTGAATGCGGGGTCCTGGGAGACCAGATATAGTGAAAGCAGGGTCCTGGGAGACCAGATATAGCGAATGCAGGGTCCGGGGAGACCAGATATAGCGAAATCAGGGTACTGGGAGATCAAATATAGTGAATGCAAGGTCCTGGGAGACCAGATATAGTGAATGCGGGGTCCTGGGAGATCGGATATAGTGAATGCGGGGTCTGGGGAGACCAGATATAGGTAATGCAGGGTCCGGGGAGACCAGATATAGTGAATGCAGGGTACTGGGAGATCAGATATAGTGAATGCAGGATCCTGGGAGACCAGATATAGTGAATGCTGACAGGAGAAAAGAGCAGAGTGACAGAGAGATGAGCTCATTGTTGTACTACTTTTCCTTTCCCCATTCAGTTACAGGGTGGGAGACATGTAAGTGAACGGGAGACATGTAAGTGAACGTGAAACTGAAGCAGAGAAAGTTCAGGTCTCCTCCCCTTTTGTGCTGTGAGTCAGAGCTGTATGTTTGGCCTGGATGGGCAGACATACAAATCCTTTGGCAAGTAAGACAGCTCCCATATACAAAGCTTCTCTGTGTATTTTAACGATTTGCCGGAATTTTAGAGACCGATAGGAAATCCAAAATGTTGTCACCAGAACAGGTGATGGGGATGGCTGTTCCAGTGAGGAGGGAATTAAAGTGTAACGGCAAAACTGTTTTTTAGTTTAGAATAGAGTAGAACCCATGTAGAATCCCAAATTTTAAGGTTGTCACCACAAAAGGAACAGAGGGGAAATCTTCCAATGGGGACACTAGTTGCAGAGACAACCAAGGATATCCCTCACCATAGAGGGATTTCCTTGTGTCCTGTTTTGGCTATGGGACAGGACGTGGGACAGGAAGTGAAATCTCTAAGTGGGACGTAGGTGACAAAAAAAACAAAAAACGTGACAGGGGTTATAGCCCTCCCTTACTCTATCCAAAGTGAGAACCAAAATGTTTTGTCTTTAGTTCTACTTTAAGACATAGCTATAAATACTCGGCTTAGAGGTCCACTTTAAGTTTCAGCAGCATGAAACCGTAGATTTCTTCATTCTGATAAATGGTAGAAGGACGTAATTACGACATCGAAGGTTTCGTTTCTGAGAAATGTTGTAATCTGTTTATTTCTTAGGACTCTATGCGTGGCGCTCCTACCCTCACAGAGAACTGCTGCCAATTTCATCAGATCAGCACCACTGCGGCTCAGTGGGTAAGCTGTAGATATTAATGTTTTTGACTATTTTTCCAAAAATAGAAGATGTCACAACATTTTACTGAGAAGGCAGAAAGAATTCCGGCCTACAAGTTTCTTTGGAACCTCATTGGCACGGATGCAGACTTGGTTGATGCCACCAATCTAGGGCAAAAACATTCTGAACAAAATCATCCAACCCAGAAGCCAGGACTAGGCAGACTTTTCGGGGTTCGGAAGAAGTCAAGATTCTTTGAGGTCCGGAAGAAGCCAGGGCCCTGCGGCGTTCGGAAGAAGCCAGGGCCCTGCGGCGTTCGGAAGAAGCCAGGGCCCTGCGGCGTTCGGAAGAAGCCAGGGCCCTGCGGCGTTCGGAAGAAGCCAGGGCCCTGCGGCGTTCGGAAGAAGCCAGGGCCCTGCGGCGTTCGGAAGAAGCCAGGGCCCTGCGGCGTTCGGAAGAAGCCAGGAACCTGCGGCGTTCGGAAGAAGCCAGGAACCTGCGGCGTTCGGAAGAAGCCAGGAACCTGCGGCGTTCGGAAGAAGCCAGGAACCTGCGGCGTTCGGAAGAAGCCAGGAACCTGCGGCGTTCGGAAGAAGCCAGGAACCTGCGGCGTTCGGAAGAAGCCAGGAACCTGCGGCGTTCGGAAGAAGCCAGGAACCTGCGGCGTTCGGAAGAAGCCAGGAACCTGCGGCGTTCGGAAGAAGCCAGGAACCTGCGGCGTTCGGAAGAAGCCAGGAACCTGCGGCGTTCGGAAGAAGCCAGGAACCTGCGGCGTTCGGAAGAAGCCAGGAACCTGCGGCGTTCGGAAGAAGCCAGGAACCTGCGGCGTTCGGAAGAAGCCAGGAACCGTTCGGCGTTCGGAAGAAGCCAGGAACCGTTCGGCGTTCGGAAGAAGTCAGGACCGTTCGGCGTTCGGAAGAAGTCAGGACCGTTCGGCGTTCGGAAGAAGTCAGGACCGTTCGGCGTTCGGAAGAAGTCCGGACCCTTCGGAGTTCGGAAGAAGTCCGGACCCTTCGGAGTTCGGAAGAAGTCCGGACCCTTCGGAGTTCGGAAGAAGTCCGGACCCTTCGGAGTTCGGAAGAAGTCAGGAACACTTCGGAGTTCGGAAGAAGTCAGGACCCTTCGGAGTTCGGAAGAAGTCAGGACCCTTCGGAGTTCGGAAGAAGTCAGGACCCTTCGGCGTTCGGAAGAAGTCAGGGCCTTTTCGGAGTTCGGAAGAAGTCAGGGCCCTTCGGCGTTCGGAAGAAGTCAGGACTCTTCCAGGTTCTGAACACATCCGACCACCTATTAACACTGGAGTGTCAGTTATTTAGATAAAGTAAACCCATGGCTGTGCGAACAGGACAAAACCACAACATACCGAGTGGTGAAGGCATCTCCAGATACCAGAATGGTGTGCTCAGATCTTTATCTGAGCACCCCATGAGACCTGACACAAGCTCTGACAGGTAGCTATCTTCCTGGTCACCAGTTTCTAAGCATTACTATTGGTTAGTGGGGCTGTCCACCACACTGATGGGCTCATAGCAAGGCTCCAAGAATAGGAAATTTTATCAACCAAGGTAGGTGAAAAATAACTGCAAGTCAGAGGGCTACAGCATTCGGGGACTTTGAGCAAAGGTGGCCAGATTTTCAAAATAACCTACTGACCACACCAACTTTTATCGGGAGTGGGGCAAGGGCAGAGTTGAAGGTGAGGATTGTCGTGGCACGTGAAGCGTTCTGCACCCAGTGTTGGGTGTGGCCAAACTGTACTAAGAGTAGGAAGGGTATGGTTTAATAACACCTGGGCCTACTTTGCTGTGGGTCAAGAGTGTAGGCCCAGGTGAGCACTGGAGTTCACCATCACAAAGGCAAGGTGATCAATAACCCACATCCTTACCTTCTGCAATGAAGTTGGCACAGAGCGGAGGAACTGGGAAGACCACATAATATCATCATGTGACATCATCAATAATCCCAGACACACCCCTCTCCTCCCTCCTACTGATCTTGGCCAATCACTGAAATGTTGCGAAGATAGATTACCATCAGGGGTGGACTGACCATTTGGAAACTCGGGCACTGCCTGAGGGCCCGGGGTCAGTAGGGGGCCCCATGAGATGCCCCTGGTACCTTTTTCATAGGCTTTTTTAAGTTTGGGCAAGGACACAGGGGCCCCATGATCCCCTATTGCTCGGGGGCCCCATGAGTTGTCAGTCCACCCGATTACCATGCAGCCACTCTGGGCTGGGGATGCCATTATTAAAGCTGGAAAGAAATCAGGGACAACATCATTTTTTTCTCGCGGACAACCCCCTAAAATAGGGGTCTATCCGCAGAAAACAGGTACGTTTGGTCACCCTACTATATAGGAGCCCATGATCTAAAGACACCTACAAGGGCCTTCACTGCACAGAAATTGGTGGTTTTGTACCTTTACGATCACCGTGTGTTCACAGCAGCCTGGGGACAGGGGGAAGGGGACATTTTAAAAGAGGACATAATAGCCGTGTGTCAGGGCAGGGGCCGAGGAACGGACAGGCAGGCCTAACAATGTAACGCACTGGCTGACGACAACCACCACCCACAGACCGAAGTCCCTCAGGGCGCGGAGTCTAAGTCCCAGGCTGCCCTTCACCAGGGCCCCTGATGGTGGGGATGGACTTGACGCAGCCAGGAACCAGGTCGCGGCCCCCGAGACACCTCAGCTGTGGTAATGGCCGCCGCCAATGGCATGTAGCTGGTGGAAGAGACAAAAGAGTAGTCAGACAAGCCGGGTCAACAACAACAGGACAAAACAGTACAGGACAGCAGACGAGAATCACAGGTCACGAGCCGGCTTCAGCAACAGAGGGTCAGATCAAAGGAGAATACAAAGAATAGTCGAGTCACAAGCCACATCAGATACCAGGAGAGTCACGAGAGACAGAACAAAGACACAAGACACAAGTGCAAAGAGCATGTGCGGGCCACAGGCTTATATGTCATCAGCCACACCCCTCTGGGGGATGGACCACAGAGACCTGAAGGCATAAAAGGATTCCCACCATGCACAGCAGAATCCAAGATGGACGCCAGCACATGGAGTAACATAACCTCAGGGAAAAGGTAGGACCTTGACACCGCGTGTACCTCCTTTTCTGAACAGGTTTAGTATCTCTTTAAATCTATTCCCCAATAGCAACAAAGGATATAGATCTATTTTGTGTGGATCAAATGCCTTTGCAAACCCAGATATTAGCATTTAAACATAGCAGTGACATCATCACTGTGCTGTACATAGCCTGTGCAGAGCTGTGGGAGGGGCCCAACAAGCTCCACCCACTACAGGTTGAATGCAGAAAACTACAGGAGGGGGCGGAGACAAGACCAGCCACCCTGCACATAGAGAGAGAGCTGCAGTGAGAGGTCTTTCTTACAGGAAGTCAAAGTCTGCACAGATCTGGAAGAAATACCCAAAGCACACCGAGATTCAAGGAAGAATACACGACGGATGGATCTGGATGACATTTTTCTGATTCCGGAGGTCAGCTTTAACATTTTTAAACTTTTTAAGTTCAGGTCCACTTTCATTTGAAGTAAGTGGAAACGTCATTACAGGATCTGTGATATAAATAACCGGTTACATTATTTATGTCATCGCTGCCAACATTTAAAAATACTTCTCAGGGACACTTTGATGCCGAGCCAGTAAATTTCAGACAATGACTGAGTCAGAGGACCACGGAATATTACACGGCTTATTATATCACGTCTCTTGAAATGATTTTGCCTTCAAAGTATCTGGAAAGTTTAACGTTTTTTTGTTTTGTTTTTTTCATTTCTGGTGGCTTTTTTTTTTCCCTCGGTTTGTCCTAGTGACCATTGTCCCAGAGGGAGCAAAAATGATGGGGAAAGCCGAACGGTTAGTTGTCACCACAGCAGGAAATAATGGGAAATTCTATATTGGGTGCAACTGTTTCTGTGACATCTCTCTAAGATGGGAATTCAATTAAAGCGATATTAAAGTCTAGGTGTATTCTACCTTAACCGCTTTCCCACCGCCCTATAGAGAAATACTGCTACAGGGCGGCGGGGGTGCGCAAAATCACGTATATATACAAGTGATTTTGCATCTTCAGGTAGGGGGGCGCTCTCGCACATGTGCCCTACTCGCACCGCCATTGGCAGCCTCGGCTGTCAATCACCGGGTCCCGGATGGTGATTCCCTGTTGGCACCCGGCTATCACCGTGTCACACGGATGGGGGAGAGACCTGTAACACAGCACATAGTAAAAACAGCACACAGTTATCCCTTTGATCGCCCCTCATGTTAACCCCTTCATGCCCAGTGCCATTAGTACAGTGTCAGTGCTTTTTATTAGCACTAATCACTGTATTGGTGTCACTGGGGATGTCAGTGACACCAAGTCAGTGCCCCCCCCAGTGTTAGAATGCCCGCCGCAGTCCCGCTATAAGTCGCTGAGCGCCACCATTACTACTATAAATAAATAATTGTAAAAAACACACACAGCACACAGTTAACCCTTTGATCGTCCCACATGTTAACCCCTTCCTGCCCAGTGTCATTAGTACAGTGTCAGTGCTTTGTATTATCACTGATCACTGTATTGGTGTCACTGGGGATGTCAGTGACACCAAATCAGTGCCCCCCCCCCCAGTGTTAGAATGCCTGCCGCAGTCCCGCTATAAGTCGCTGATTGCCACCATTACTAGTATAAATAAATAATTGTAAAAAACACACACAGCACAGTTAACCCTTTGATCGCCCCTCATGTCAAACCCTTCCTGTCCAGTGCCATTAGTACAGTGTCAGTGCTTTTTATTAGCACTGATCACTATATTGGTGTCACTGGGGATGTCAGTGACACCAAGTCAGTTCCCCCCCCCCAGTGTCAAAATGCCTGTCGCAGTCCCACTATAAGTCGCTGATCACCACCATTACTAGTAGTAAAAAAAAAAAAAATTGTCCATTATTCAGTATATATACCGCCAATTGTAAACGCTACTAACTTTCATGTAAACCAATTAATTTACATGTATTGGGATTTTTTTTTTTAGCAAAGACATGGAGCAGAATACATTTTTAGCCTAAATTTATGACAAAATTTTATTTTTTTATTTATTTTTTTTATTTCATTTACTGGACGTTTAGAATCAGAAAGTTAAAAATATTGTTTTTATTCTCAAAATTGTCGTTTTTTTTTTTTATAGTGCAAAAAATTTAAACCGCACAGGCGATCAAATACCACTGAAAGAAAGCTCAATTTGTGGGAAATAAAGGCCGTACATTTCATTTGAGTGCAGAGTTGCATGACTGCGAAATTGTCAGTTAAGTGGGCACCCTAATGGTGGTAGTTGATGTAAGGGTGCCCTTTGATGAGGCAGTTGATGTAAGGGGGAACTCTTTTGGAGTCATTTGATGTATGGGGGCACTCTGCTGGAGGCAGTTGATATAAGGCGGCATTCTGCTGGAGGCAGTTGATGCAAGGGGGCACCCTGATGGGGGCAGTTAATGTAAAGAGGCCCTCTGATGAGGCAGTTGATGTAAGGGGGCATTCTGCTGGAGGCAGTTGAGGCAAGGGGGCACCCTGATGGGGGCAGTTAATGTAAAGAGGCCCTTCTGAGGAGTCATTTGATGTATGGGGGCACTCTACTGGAGGCAGTTGATATAAGGCGGCATTCTGCTGGAGGCAGTTGATGCAAGGGGGCACCCTGATGGGGGCAGTTAATGTAAAGAGGCCCATCTGACGAGGCAGTTGATGTAAGGGGCACTCTGTTGGAGGCAGTTGATATAAGGGGGTATTATGTTGGAGGCAGTTTATGTAAGGGGGCACTCTGATGGGGGCAGTTAATGTAAAGAGGCCCTCTGATGAGGCAGTTGATGTAAGGGGGCATTCTGCTGGAAGCCATTGATGTAAGGGGGCACCCTGATGGGGGCAGCTGATGTAAGGGGGCGCTCGATGTAAAGAGGTGCTCTGATGAGGCAGTTGATGTAAGGGGGCACTCTGTTGGAAGCAGTTGATGTAAGGGGGTACCCTGATGGGGGAAGTTGATGTAAAGAGACCCTCTGACGAGGCAGTTGATGTAAGGGGCACTCTGTTGGAGGCAGTTGATATAAGGGGGTATTATGTTGGAGGCAGTTTATGTAAGGGGGCACTCTGATGGGGGCAGTTAATGTAAAGAGGCCCTCTGATGAGGCAGTTGATGTAAGGGGGCATTCTGCTGGAAGCCATTGATGTAAGGGGGCACCCTGATGGGGGCAGCTGATGTAAGGGGGCGCTCGATGTAAAGAGGTGCTCTGATGAGGCAGTTGATGTAAGGGGGCACTCTGTTGGAAGCAGTTGATGTAAGGGGGTACCCTGATGGGGGAAGTTGATGTAAAGAGGCCCTCTGATGAGGCAGTTGATGTAAGGGGGCACTCTGTTGGAAGCAGTTGATGTAAGGGGGTACCCTGATGGGGGAAGTTGATGTAAAGAGGCCCTCTGATGAGGCAGTTGATGTAAGGGGGAACTCTGTTGGAGGCAATTGATGTAAGAGGGCATTCTGCTGGAAGCCGTTGATGTAAGGGGGCACTCTGATGGGGGCAGCTGATGTAAGGGGACACTCTGATGAGGCAGTTGATGTAAGGGGGCACTCTGTTGGAAGCAGTTGATGTAAGGGGGTACCCTGATGGGGGAAGTTGATGTAAAGAGGCCCTCTGATGAGGCAGTTGATGTAAGGGGGAACTCTGTTGGAGGCAATTGATGTAAGAGGGCATTCTGCTGGAAGCCGTTGATGTAAGGGGGCACTCTGATGGGGGCAGCTGATGTAAGGGGACACTCTGATGAGGCAGTTGATGTAAGGGGTCCCTTTAATGAGGACATTTGATGTAAGGGAAAACTCTGGTGGGGACAGTCTATGTAAGGGGCACTCTGATGGAGATGCCGATGTAAGGGGAGACCTTATATAAAGAGGGACTCCGATGAGGACTCTTGATGCTGGAATTCTGGAACAGGTTCTGTTTATTCATCCTAATCTATACATAATAGCATTCTCTTTTCACTACTGCTCCCCTCTACACTACCTGTCTGGGATGACAATGCCACCAGCGCCTTCTTGGAGATCCCATACCTACGAGATATTGGAAGATCTCACAGTAATCTCATACTGTACATGCGCTTCATCTGACGTCTGTGCTATGCGACCTTAAAAAACAAATAAATAAATAAGTGTTAAATGATTTCTCATCAGCATCAGTGATGCATGTGGATGTGAAGGGGAAAGGTCAGCTTTAATGCATGTTTTGACATAAAATTTATGAAGGTCAAAAACACTCTGTATGTGCAAAAATAAAAACTGAGACACAAAAGAGTTGGTGATAATTTTATTCATGTCACCATTTTTCCATATTGTATGGCACTGGCTACTTGGCTATCAATTACATTTCCAGCAACAAGTAGAAAGTTACCTGTAAATAAATAAGAATAAAAAAAAAAAAAAAGCCGGTATCTGCCATCTGCTGTAAATCATCTGGGCCTTGTGTCTGCAGAGCGGCTATCTCCTACCCAGATGTCTGCTATCACAGAGAGCCATGATCTGGAGCAACACAATCTCATTAGGCTTTGTAATCAGCGGAGATGACATGAGATGGCTCAGTCATGTCTGAGGGGACTTCCTACATGAAACAGGCAACTCCTGTCACCTGCCAAACTACCGCCGAATGATCTACTGCATACAAGGAGAGGAAAAGATTGCAAAAGGCTTTACAGACCACTACAGCTGACCACATGCCATTTACGATTGTGACATGACTCGTGTCACTTCCTTCACCTTGACTATTGCAATACCCACCTCACTGGCCTACCTCTACACAGGCTATCATGAATCCAACTGCCAGACTCATCCATCTAACCAAAATTTTCAGTGTCTTACAACCTTCTTTGCCAATCTCTCCACTGGCTTCTCTTCATCCAACGAACAAAATTCAAAATACAGCTTACAAAGCCCTCCGCAACTCTGCCTCCAGTTATACTAACCTACTCATCTCAAAATATCACCCAAACTACCCATTCTGTTCCCCATACCAAGACATCCTGCTTTGTAGCTAGCTTGTCACCTCCTCCCATGGTTTCCTCCAGGAAAAAACAGCTTCTTCAGAGTCTCTTCAATCCTCTGGAACTACAAAAGCCGTCCACAACTCTGCATCCCCTCCTCATTTACCCAGTTGCATCACCAAACTCGTCCCAAAATATCCTCTTCACTCCTTCCAAGACCCCCTTCTAGGTGCCCCGTCACCTCCTCCCATGCTTTCCTCCAGGACACCTTCAGAGCCTCTCCCATCCTCCCTCGTACCACAATCTAACCAGCTTCCTCTCCTCCTATACTGTTTGCCTTTAGCCAAAACCTGAAAACGCATAATGTCAGGGAAGCCTATGTCTGCCTAAAACTGAACTTTTACTTTCTCCATCAACTCTTCTATTCTCTGGACCACAAAGCCATCCACAACTTCTTCATCAGCTGCATCACTAACCTCCTCTCAAAATATCACCAAAACTATCCTCTTCCCTCCTCCCATGACCTCCTGATCTCTAGCTCCTTCATCACCTCATTCCATGCTCTCCTCCAGACAGGGGCGGACTGACAACTCATGGGGCCCCTGGGCAATAGGGGATCATGGGTCCCGTGTCCTTGCCCAAACTCAAAAAAGCCTATGAAAAAGGTACCAGGGGCATCTCATGGGGCCCCCTACTGACCCCGGGCCCTTGGGCAGTGCCCAAGTTTCCAAATGGTCAGTCTGCCCCTGTCTCCAGAGCACCTTCCAGCCTATGGGCCACAAAGCCATCCACAACTCCTGCCCCTGCTGCATCACCAACCTCATCTCAAATTATCACCTAAAGCATCCTCTTCACCCTCCCAAGACTTCTAGATCCCTCATCACCTCCAGGACTTCTCCCATCCTTTGGAACTGCAAAGCCAGCATCTCCAGTGTCTCTTCAATCCTCTGGAATTAGAAAGCCACCCACGCCCCCTTCTCCCTTACCCAGTTACATCACCAACCACATCTCAAAATATCACCTAAATCATCCTCTTCACTCCTCTCATAACCTCCTGCTCCCTAGATCCCTCATCACCTCCTCCTATACTCTCCTCAAAGACTTCTCCAGAACTTGTCCCATCCTCTGGAACACTCTACTACAACCTGACCAGTTATCTTGCCTACTCTGTCTGCCTTTAGGTGACACCTGCAAACTTAAGCCTAGGTCTGCCTAAAAACTGAACTTTTACTTTCCCCCGTCAACTAATCCCCATACAGATACTACCTTTTTTTTAATCCCGTGCCCCCTCCTTTTTAGATTGCAAGGTTTTATGAGCAGAGTCCTCCTAACCTTCTTGTCTTCAATACACATCCTTTGGCAAGTCAAACAGCTCCCATATACAGTATTTATTTCATGTGTGTATTTAGCTGTGTGCCTGGTGTTCAGCTTTAATACCATTAAAGGTTAGGTCCAGGTTTTGACCATGTTTCACATTCCATTCCATTGATTATGTCCATTGATCAATATCAGTGTTTCTGCATTTACTAGTTTTTTTTTTTGCAAAAAAAGTGGACTTAGCCTTTAAATACATTACAATTAGTCTTGTGTAGCAATTACATGTTGTTTTTCTTTCTAACAGCAGTAGGGTTCTACAACTACAGACAAGCTTACAAAATTCCATTATGTGACCATTACAGCTACAATGCACAATCTCACATTATGTAACAGGCGGGTGAGGCTCAGTTAACGGGGTCATCTCCAAAGCACTAACAAGTCTGGAGAAGCCTGAAGAGTATTGAGGCTCCAGATGACTTGCTGCCAACATGAAACATCTGCAGATGTTGGCCTCCTCCCTTGGCCCATGAGATCGCAGGTTGTCGAGGAAAAAAAAAAAAAAGGATCCTCCAACTGAGCAGGATTTCCTCAATGTACTGAAATGTGCAAAGGCTGAGCTATCATCATCATCATCCTTTACTCAAAAAGAAATGTATCGTCATCGCTACAAATCGGATTTTTGGCTGCAGTGAGGTCAATAATGTATCTTCTTCCTCTATGGATTATACGTTTTCAGAAAAATGCATAAGACCCAGGTGGAGCTCAACCAGCTTTGGTTCCTGTGACGCAACAATGTCAATGTGGCAAGTTGTACAATGACCAAAACACTTGCCACTTTGATCTTCTCTAAAGGACCTAATTTTTGGTGTTGTGGGACATCTGTTACATCCAATCAGATTTAATTCAGCTTCACCCAAATTCCTATTTCCAGTTTTAGTGGCAGAAGGTCAAATGAATCACCGTCGGCAGGGATGTTGCTAGAGCCTGGCACCCAGGGCACATGCTCCTGGTCTTCTACCGAATGCCCAAGGTCTCCTTTGAGATTTGGAGATGATAACATTCTATGCATTATAAAGTTTTGTATCATTTATCTACTGTTCAATCCATCTGTTATTTATTTGGTCATCATGTGACATTATAGTTTTTGGGCCAATTATTTTTTGTCTAGTTAAAATTATTTTATTGGTCTTCAACTTGATCCAAGTTGGCCATCATGGCAGCCTACCAGCTCTTTCAACATTTCAGGCTGTGAACCCAATGGTGCCCCTGGTCTATTAGGACCCTAGAAATGCCTCTGACCTTTGGGCTCTAACAGAGAACCTAATATTAATTATCTCCGTCGCCTCTATGATGACATCAAAACACTTGCCACATTGTCTACAGGGCCTAATTTTTTTAGTGTCGCAGGCCGTCTGTTACATTCAGTCAGATTTAAATGTCAACTTCACCCAAATTGCTATTTCTAGTTTGGGTGGCAGAAGGTCAAATGAATCACCATCAGCAAGAATGTTGACAGAACCTGGCACCCAGGGCACATGCCCCAGGTCTCCTTGGAGATATGGAGACGGTAACAATCTATGCATTATAAAGTTTTGGAACATTGTATCATTTATCTACTCTTCAATTAATCTATCTATTAGAGTTTTTGGACCAATTCATTTTTGTTCGGTTAAAATTATTATTATCAGTCTTCAATTTGATCCACGTTGGCCATCATGGTACCCTACCAGCTCCCTCAACATTTGAGTCTGTGAGCTCAGTGGTGACCCTGGTCTGTTAGGACCCTAGAAGCACCCTTGACCTTTGGGTTCTAATAGACAATCTAATGTTATTTATCTCTTTTGCCTCCCACAAGGTCAGGGTCACTCCCCAATTATCTTGTGGACTTCCCAAATTATATGTTAACATTTTGGAGACTTCACTGGAAATCAAGATACCATCACTGGGCTTTTTAAGGACAGCAACATTCCAAAAGTTCCAAAATCTACAAAAATAAATTTATTTGTGGTTCTACTGAGCAACAGCCATACAAAACCAATCATTTGGCTGGAGCTGGCCTACACCAGTGTGAGTTGGTTTCGGTTTGAGTCAGATCAATTGCTATAGTCCAATCTAGGCAGTAATTGGCCATCACCTGGATCATGTGATTATTTACACAAAAATTGAGGCCAAATTCGCACTTCTGTGTTACCATAGTAAGGCACATAACATGCACAACTGTATTGCACTGCCACTCATTCAGCATGGCGCCCCAATATACTAAGGCAGGCCATAGATGATGCAATTGGCTTCAGGAAAGAAAATCACTTTATGTTTCCATCAACACATGGGGGAATCCCTCCTGTGGGTGGGGGGGGGGGGGCGTGGTAACCTCCCCTGCAGGGAGAATACAGTGATTTATTTATTACAGGTACTTGTATAGCGCCGTCAATTTACGCAGCACTTTACATATATATTGTACATTCACATCAGTCCCTAACCCTCAAGGGGTGTACAATCGAAGGTCCCTAACTCACATTCATACATACACATACTAGGGACAATTTAGACAGGAGACAATTAACCTACCAGCATGTCTTTGGAGTGTGGGAGGAAACCGGAATACCCAGAGGAAACCCACACAGGCACAGGGAGAACATGCAAACTCCAGGCAGGTGATGCCGTGGTTGGGATTCAAACCAATGACCCGAGTACTGCCAGGCAGAAGTGCTAACCATTTAGCCACTGTGCAGTGATTATTGCTAGCGGCTATAGCGGCCAGCAATAATCTCATGCAAGAAATTCAACATGCTGGTTGTACCCAAGTCGATTAATGGATGAATCAACTGATGGATCAACTTGGGTACAATCTGCCTGCCCATTAATGGATCGAATCTCAGCCGGTCCTTGCTGAACCAGCCAAGTTTTGAACCATCTATGGCCAGCGTAAGGCAACGCACCTGCATTGTAGTAGGCCACATGGTAGTACATTGCCATATGTTGTCTTACAAAAATAGGTCAAATACTGTTCACACTATAAGTCCTCCTGCACACGGGACGCTTTCACAGCGGCTGTTTTTGGCTTTTGATTTTTTTTTCTACAGCCAGTAAACCCCCCAGCATGTTATCCTATGTGTCCATACACACATAGACTGGAATCAACGTTTTTTGGCAGGGACATTTTTTTGCTAGAAAAAAAAAAAACAGGACTAGGGGGTTTCTAGAGGTGTTTTTTAGCTGTAAAAAGGCTCTAACGTTTGAAAAATGTGGCAAACGCAGTAAAACACGGTAAAAAGCATTGCAAGCTGGCGTCTTTGGATTTTTTTTTTTTATTGAAGAGAAAAATTTTTTTGGGTGGAAAAAAAACGCTAAAAAACACAAATGCGGGAAAACTCTTTAGGCAGCCAAAAGCCTGCCTAAAGAGGAGATGGCTGTATACTATCTGAACTGCAGAGTGTCTCATGACTCCTCTACTGGAGCCCAAATATCCGATATAGCTGGAAATAGCAGACATAAACAGGATATATTTTCCTTTGGTGTGAAATGTACTGTGTATTGCCACTGAGTTATCGATACATTGCCTGTATTTTGCAACGATGTCTTATGTATTAGGACAGAGCCGCACCCCCCCCCCCAAAAAAAAAGACCTAATCCTTTTCATGAAATGATAATGACCGTATTTGGAGAGCAGCATTCTACACGGCATTGGGCCCCCGAATTCTAAGTTCCCAGATCCAACTATTGAACGGCTCTTTTTGCGCACCCCCTGCCGCTGAATGATCTCTCTGCGCTCTTTGCATCATTGAATGGGCCCGTGATCAGTGAAGGAGCTCTGCGCCAATCTCTCAGCCGGGCAGAAATGCTGGGTAAGGCTCCCGCCGCAGCCATCTCTTGGTCCCTATCCAGAAAGCAGCCCCCCCCCCCCTCCCCTGGAGAGAGACAGAGCGGGGGAGGGGTCCTGTAACAGGATCAGGTTGGTATTGATCAGAGCAGAGCATGTGATGATGTGAGGCCGGCGGTATTGATGAAGATTCCTGCATTTACTGGCCCAGGGGACCCGCCAGCCTCTCTGATCCGCTCCTGTTACTGCATTAAAGGACAATTCCCTTTACAGCTCACACAGAGCCCCCTTTAAAAAAAAAAAAAAAGAAAAAAGAAAAAAAAAAAAGGAACTAATGGATCTGCCGATATCTAGGACAGCTGCAGCCGCTGCCCGCTGTTAACCCTTCCCGGCCCAGATCATACCAACACGGGCTATTCCGCATACTGATCGCCTCTTTACATTCCATCGATCGAACGCGGCTCTTATTTTCAAAATTAAAAAAATAAATATTATTTAGTACAGGGATTTCTATATCGTCATCAATTTATACAGCACTGTACAGACCAGGGGCGGACCGACCATCTGGAAAGTCGGGCTTTTTTTTAGTTTGGGCAAGGACACAGGGGCCCCATGATCCCCTATTGCCCGGGGGCCCCATGAGTTGTCAGTCCGCCCCTGGTACAGTCACATCAGTCCTGGTACCCTAGGAGCTTGCAATCGAAGATCCCTTTCCCACATGCACACATACACTAGTGCAGGCCATAGACGGTTCGTTTATCGGCAGATTTTCACGCTATTGGTGGGGTAATGGCATCGGCCAATTTTTTCACTGTTGGTGGGGTAATGGCATTGGCCAATTTTCGCACTGTTGGTGGGGTAATGGCACCGGACGATTTTCGCACTGTTGGTGGGGCAATGGCATCGGCCGATTTTTGCACTGTTGGTGAGTTAATGACATCGGCCGATTTTCACACTGTTGGTGGGGCAATGACATCGGCCAATTTTCGCACTGTTGGTGGGGTAATGGCACCGGACGATTTTCGCACTGTTGGTGGGGTAATGGCACCGGACGATTTTCGCACTGTTGGTGGGGCAATGGCATCGGCCGATTTTCACACTGTTGGTGGGGTAATGGCATCGGACGATTTTTGCACTGTTGGTGAGTTAATGGCATCGGCCGATTTTCGCACTGTTGGTGGGGTAATGGCATCGGCCGATTTTCACACTGTTGGTGGGGTAATGGCATCGGCCGATTTTCGCACTGTTGGTGGGGCAATGGCATCGGCCGATTTTTGCTATTCCTCCTCATTTTGTTTATCGGTCATGCTGGAAAATTTGTGAAAAACGGCAGATTTTCGCAATCATTGGTGGCACCATCGGTTTACAGAACGATGTTTCATTTTTCGGACAAAAAAATCCGCCGATAAACGAACTGTCTATGGCCTGCATAGGGCCAATTTAGACAGGAGCCACAGAGGACACAGTACTCCCCCTGACCAGGGGCGGACTGACCATTCAGGCTCTTGGGCACTGCCCGAGGGCCCGGGGTCAGTAGTGGCCCACATGAGATGCCCCTGGTACCTTTCATAGTCTTTGTTAGGTGTGGTTTGAGTGTGGGTGAGGACACGGGGCCCCATGATTTCCTATTGCCTGGGGGCCCCATGAGTTGTCAGTCCTCCCCTGCCCCTGACAATGCCTTCTTCTGCTTTTCTTTCCAAAAGGACACCATCCTTGTTCGGGCATCTTCCAGGGGCACGATCTACCTACCTGGACTACAGCCGGCCATAGACGGTTGGAATCTCGGCTGGTTCAGCAGGGATTGGCTGAGACTCCAACCATGTATGAGCAGGCAGGGGCATTTTACCATGAGGCAAACAAGGCAGTTGCCTTGGGCGGCATATTTCAAGGGGGGCGCCGCTGCCCCCCAGAAGAAGGGACCATGGATATCCTGGGCATCAGAGCTGAGTGGTAGAGGGGGGTCATGGGAGCGGGCGTGAGACTCTGGGAAGGGAGTCGCTGTGATGGGGAGTCTCTCTCCTGTCTGGGGGGGGGGGAGGGGGGTTTGCGGTGGTGTGGGGGGGGGGGGTCGCGGGGGCTGTTGTGTTGCCCATCACAAATTCTAAGTACACTCCTGTGAGCAGGCTGAATGTACCCAAGTTTATCGATCGCAGGGGTCGTTGTGTTGCCCAGCACAAATTCTAAATACACTCCTGCAAGGGCGGACTGACAACTCATGGGGCCCCGGGGCAATAAGAAATCATGGGGCCCCTGTGTCCTCGCCAACAATCAAACCACACCCAAAAAAAGTCTATCAAAAAGGTATCAGGGGCATCTCATGGGGCCCCCTACTGACCCCGGACCCTCGGTCAGTGCCTGAGTGCTCGAATGGTCAGTCTGCCCCTGCACTCCTGTGAGCAGGCTGAATGTACCCAAGTTGATCGATCGATCAACCAGCCTGTTGGGTTGCACATGCAATTTTTATTGCTAGGGGCTATTAATGCCGCTAGCAGTAATCACTGTGTTCTCCTGGCAGGGACGACTCTCCCAGCCGCCATGAAAATACAATAGCTCCACAGGAGGGATTCCTCCATCAACACACTGACTGTGTTGATGGGGAATTTGAGCAATTTTCTTTCCTGCAACCCGTAGTTGCAGGGAAGAAAATCGCTCCACCTATGGCCAGCTTATGATGTTGGTTCAGAGATCACACAATCATGTAAAATCTAGTGCCTGTGTTATTTCTTGGCTGTGATCACAAATGACTAACACAGATCAGCCCCTGCCTCTCACCTTGTGATAAAAAGTCAGTTACATTTTATTTCAGGTATTTATATAGCGCCGTCCTTTACATATATATTGTACATTCACATCAGTCCCTAACCCTCAAGGGGCGTACAATCTAAGGTCCCTAACTCACATTCAGTTAGATTGTACACCCCTTGAGGGTTAGGGACTGATGTGAATGTACAATATATATGTAAAGTGCTGCGTAAATTGACGGCGCTATACAAGTACCGGAAATAAATAAAAAATAAAATGTCACATCAATGAACTGATCCGTATTGTAGGAAACGAACTGAAGAGGTCACTTAAAATAATTGCCGGGAGGGGAGATCAGGTTACACACAAGTAAAACGCCAAAAAATCAGGAAACAAAAGGCCTCATTTATCAGTCTGTCCTACGGAAACCATAGAAGGGGAGATGACTGACTGCTAAGGGGAGGGGGATCACCTTCAGCCATTAAATAATAGATGGTGAAACACTTTTCCTTTCCCTAATGAGGACAGAGGGATCCCCCCCCCAGGAGGCTGTCCTAGGCATTGGCCACCAAACTGCGATAACACCTACTTTATATTTGTTACATCCCCCCATTCACATAGCACAACTTAAAGTGGTTGTAAACCTCAGACATGAACAAAGCACATCCCTCTATACTGTGTACTTGTCTCAATCCAGAGCACTAAGTGTCATTTCTGTCTGCTGCCTCATTCCTCTGCTATCAGCATGAATCACTTCTAACAAGTTTGCCTGACACCAAGAGAAAAATGGTGACAGGGGAGAGAACTCACAGCCCGAAAGATTTCTGGTATGACGAAACGCGTCGGATGGAGCCTCCCTTGTGACATCATCAGCGTAAACTTTAGTGCAGCCCTTTGCCGTTTGGTGATTATATTCAATGCTGATGCTTTTTTTTTTAATCTGTTTGTAAGTGCGTTTATTTTTTAATAAATGGCGTTTTAAGTAATTTGCACTATGAGAGGCACTTTTTTTTTTTTTCCCATGAATTTATATACACAGCGAGTGTTCGGGACCATCTGACGAGTGATGTCGAGTTTATGTGGTCTGGTTTGATGAACGCGAGTTCCAGTCTGGATATATTTAACAAAGTGCATGTTGACCTCTCTTATTAAGGGGGGCGGTAAATCTGGTAAGCAACCATCTGGTATTCACGATGGTGTTTGACCACATTGGTGTCTATGGATGTTAACCCCTTACCTACAGGGCACTTCTACCCCCTTCCTGCCCAGGCCAGTTTTCAGCTTTCAGCGTTGTCACACTTTGAATGACAATTGCGCAGTCATGCAACACTGTACCCATATGGCATTTTTATCATTTTTTGAGAAAGATGGAGCTTTCTTTTGGTGGTATTTAATCACCTCAGGATTTTTTATTTTTTGCTAAACAAACCAAAAACCACTAAAAATTTTGAAAATAAAACGTTTTTTCTTAGTTTTTGTTATAAAATTTTGTAAATAAGTGATTTTTCTCCTTCACTGATATGCGCTAATGAGGCTGCACTGATGGACACTGATAGGCTGCACTGATGGGCACTGATAGGTGGCACTGATGAGGAGGCACTAGCAGGTGACACTGATGGGCATTGACAGGCATCACTGATGGGCACTGAAAGGCATCACTCATATATGGCACTGATAGGTGGCACTGATAGGCAGCATTGACTGTCACTGGTAGGCGGCACTGATAGCAGCACAGACTGGCATTGTTAGGTGGCACTGACTGGCACTGATAGGTGACACTGAAATGCAGCTCAGATGGGCACTGATATGTGGCATTGATGGACACTGACAGGTGGCACTGCTGAGGTTACACTGATCATCAGTGCCCTGATGATCAGTGTAGATGTCCCCTCCGAGGAATGCCGATTACCAGCTCTCCTCTCCTGTCAGCGTGACAGCTCGAGTGGAGAGGAATGCCGATATCCAGCATTTCCCTATTTACATGTGATCAGCTGTGATTGGACACAGCTGGTCACATGACCGAGCCAACATCTTCGGCTCTTTCCGTTGATCGGTGATCCACTGTGTCCGAGGAACACAGCGCACCACTGATCGCCGCGCTGCGTGCTCCCAGACACACGCACGTGCGGTTAGAGTGGGAGGATCAGGATGGAGAGTGGGGGAAGGGTCCTGTATATATGTCACATTTACCAGCCTCTTCCTTTTTTGAATGCACATAGTGAGTGATTGGTACCCATCACTCACTGTGTTCATTCATAACTGAAGCATAGTAGACTTCTTTTTTTTTTTTTTTTTTTTTTAAGGGGGGGGGCCTGTCAGGTTGGCTGTATGGGGCCCCGTCATTTCTAACAGCAGCCCTGAACATATTCACATTTCACAACGCTAGTTATTGACAACCCGTGATTGACAGTCTCAGCTTTGTTCCTGTGAGAAGAGGGGGGGGGGTGTCCCTTCCCTCCAGTCAGCTTTCAAAGCTCTCCTCACTGAGCTCCGCAGAGTGTAATTTCAGCTCTCCTCCCCCTTTTTTCTGAACTCTCAGTCAAGCTGTATAAATGTAGCACTTTGAACGGACATAAAGAAGGGAAGACTGCAGATAAACAGCTACAACTTCTATATTAAGATTGTTTCATCTCGGTTCATCACCCGAAGTCAGTCGCTTTACTGGAAATATGGAAGGGTTTACAACCACTTTAAAGTGGACCTGGCATCAGTATACTGTAGATGCAAACGGTCCTGGATTTATTGGTACAGTCCTGCATCTCGGACCTCAGTCCTGAGAACCTCAAACAAGTTTTCATTGCCGTCTATGTCCCTACTGGACAGATTCACCCTCTTTGAATCGTTGCAGTTGCCACCATAAATTCTTCACACAGGGACACGTTTTCTGGGGACAGCTGTCTAAGAGGATCTCCCATCCTTGCCTTACACATTTACATTTCTCCCACGGGGTTGAACTTGACTTAAGTTCCCCATTGATGCCCAACAGCCTGGATGGAGGAATCTCCCCTGCCGGCTATTGTATTTAGACAGCTGCTGCACCCTCGGCTCTCAGAATACCCAAACAGGGATTACATCTGATTGGATGCAGTCAATGTTCAGCCAACAATTTTTTTACCTGGCTCCTTTGATTTTTTTGATGGAAGCTTGTTCGGCCGGGTGGTGCCAACAGGGATTACATCTGATTGGATGCAGTCAATGTTCAGCTGACAATTTTCCACCTGGCTACTTTAATTTTTTTCGACAGAAGCATGTTTGGCCGGGTGGTGCCAACAGGGATTACATCTGATTGGATGCAGTCAATGTTCGGCCAACAGTTTTCCACCTGGCTCCTTTGATTTTTTTCGATGGAAGCTTGTTTGGCCGGGTGGTGCCAACAGGGAATACATCTGATTGGATGCAGTCAATGTTCAGCCAACAATTTTCCACCTGGCTCCTTTGATTTTTTTCGATGGAAGCTTGTTCGGCCAGGTGGTGCCAACAGGGAATACATCTGATTGGATGCAGTCAATGTTCGGCCAACAGTTTTCCACCTGGCTCCTTTGATTTTTTTCGATGGAAGCTTGTTCGGCCGGGTGGTGACAACAGGGATTACATCTGATTGGATGCAGTCAATGTTCGGCCAACAGTTTTCCACCCGGCTCCTTTGATTTTTTTTTTTTCGATGCAACCTCGTTCGGCCAGGTGGTGCCGACAGGGATTACATCTGATTGGATGCAGTCAATGTTCGGCCAACAGTTTTCCACCTGGCTCCTTTGATTTTTTTTTTTTGATGGAAGCTTGTTCGGCCAGGTGGTGCCAACGGGGCCAACCACAGCTCAGATTTGGGCCAATTCAACAGAAATCTTCCAAAATGTGAACCACGAATGCCCAGCTTAGCTTTGGAGAGCCAGCCTAACATGGTTAGTACTTAGTTTAATAATGTTTATTTTCAAAACATTCATTTGATTTTCTAATGGTTCATGGGAATAAAATCAAAGATTGCTTTCGCTTTAGAAAGAAAAGTTCTTCTCGGAGCAAACACAACTCTAAGGCAGGGGTGTCAAACTGGCGGTCCTCCAGCTGTTGCCAAACTACAAGTCCCATCATGCCTCTTCCTTTAGAAGTCATGCTTGTAACTGTCAATCTTGCAATGCCTCATGGGACTTGTAGTTTGGCAACAGCTGGAGGGCCGACAGTTTGACACCTGTGCTCTAAGGGCACACCAGGTACGATGCGGGAACGGGAGAAAAAAACGTGTTTTCCCGCATTGACAGGTGCCACTAATTCCTTAATGCAAATGCCCCCACCAAAATGCATGGTACAGCAGTACCAATTCACATATATAAGGCAGCCCATTTAAATGAATAGGCTGCCCTAAAACACGACTAGCAAGAACATGCAAAAAATGTACACACGCTTGGATGTACTGCCTGAGAATGAGCCCATATCTGTTCATGTGGTCCTCAGTTGAGGGAATTCCTACTTATTGTTGTGTACATGTGTTGGATCCATCCTGGACGCTCTAAAGCAGTGGTTCTTAACCTGTGTTCGATCGAACCCCAGGGGTTTGGTGAGTCAGTCTCGGGGGTTCGGCGGAGGTGACCCACACCCAACTCATATGATTTGTGATGACATGCCCCGCTTGTCCATCATTGGCTGCAGGTGGTCACGCAACATCGCTTAGCCCAGTGGTCGGCAAGCCGCGGCTCTTGTGTGCCAGACGTCCGCTCCCCTCCCTCCTCTTGGGCGGCAGGGACTCAAATGCAATGATTGGCCAGTCTTGCTGCCACTCACATCCTGATAGCCAGTGATTGGCTGTCAGGATGTGTGTAGGCGGGGCAGCGTGACGAACGTGAGAGGAGCTAGGCTCCTCTCACAGTCCGCCCTGAAGACCGGAACGGAGCGGGAATACAGCGAGAGGAACGCGCGGAGCAAAGGTAAGTGAATTGACACAGGGGGGACTTGGGGACTTAATATGGGGGATGAATTAATATGGGGGATGAATTACTATAGGGGGGGATGAATTACTATAGGGGGGATGAATTACTATATGGGGGATGAATTACTATATAGGGGATGAATTACTATATGGGGGATGTAATACTATATGGGGGATGAATTACTATATGGGGGATGAATTACTATGGGGGGTGAATTACTATATGGGGGATGAATTACTATATGGGGGATGAATTACTATATGGGGGATGAATTACTATATGGGGGATGTATTACTATGGGGGATGAATTACTATATGGGGGATGAATTATTATATGGGGGATGAATTACTATATGGGGGATGTATTTCTATATGGGGGATGAATTACTATATGGGGGATGTATTTCTATATGGGGGATGAATTACTATATGGGGAAGGAATTACTATATGGGGAAGGAATTACTATAGGGGGGATGAATTACTATATGGGGGATGAATTACTATATGGGGGATGAATTACTATATGGGGGGATGAATTACTATGGGGGATGAATTACTATATGGGGGATGAATTACTATGGGGGATGAATTACTATATGGGGGATGAATTACTATGGGGGATGAATTACTATATGGGGGATGAATTACTATATGGGGGATGAATTACTATGGGGGATGAATTTTCATACCGTTTGTTACAACATATCTTTGCGAGCAATCCTTTTCGAGGATGCTGGACATAAAGACGAAGAAAAGGAACAGACTTTTTTGCGAAAATGACATGACATGGCATTTCTGAACTGGCCTCTGAAAGACAACAGCAGAAGTCACACTGATTTGCGGTAAATATTCATTATTTTGTTTTTGTGTGAAAATCATGTTTTAATGGTTTTGTTCTTTGTTCTTAATGGTTTTGTTCATTTTGTGCACCTATGTATAAATATATACCTATGTTTTGAATTTTAAAAATCATATTTTATTTTTCCAATTAAGAAGGGTTCGGTGAATGCGCATATGAAACTGGTGGGGTTCAGTACCTCCAAAAAGGTTAAGAACCACTGCTCTAAAGAAAGAAGGGGAAGAAGAGGGGGCTCCCAAATCAGGGCTTGTCAGGGCGTATGGCGTTTGTTCAGTTTTATATTTTTTCTTTAAAGGCGAACTTTCACTTTCAAGCTGAAGTTTATGTATGCTAATTCTTACACAGTTCCTGTCAGGGCTCCAGGTATGACCAGAGGTGTGTGGACTGACACAGGGAAACGCAGGCTTCAGGTATAGTGTAAATAAGACAATTTATTAAGACTAAACAACACAAACGCAGTGCAAGGTAAACATAACACAGTGCAAACAACCCAAACTCCAACAGATAACCATATATACAAATCAACGTAGTCGGGCAGGCTGGGTCGGTAGCAAACGGGCAAACAGGGTACCAAGAGAGAGCGGAAGAGTGGTCAGGAATAGCCGAGGTCAGGACAGGCAGAGTTCACTCAGAGTCAGGATCAAAGCAGAATCAGGAATCAAGCAGGAAGCAGACAGGATGCAGGTACAGGGGCTCATGGGAAACATACACCAAGGCACAGACTGCAGGTCTGGCCATTCTTTAAATACACCTTCTGCAATCAGCCTCAGGTGTTGGCTGATTGCAGGAGTGAGCTTCTGGCTGCTGAGAGCACCCGCTGGTCAGCCCTGGTACTGCAGCCCACACGGCAGGTGAGTCCCACCACCAGTGCTGAGTCTATTCCTGACAGTTCCATTGGTCCAACCTGGACTAATGTAGGCCATGTGTGCCATATCTGTAAATCCCTCTAGACCAGCCTTTCTCAACCTTTTTGCCCTAGAGGAACCCTTGAAATAAATTTTCACGTTTTAGGAAACCCCTGCGAAAATTAATTCAGCAGTGGTCAGTGGGGATAATGCCCCCTACATTGGTGGTCAGTAGGAAGAATTACATTTTTACATTGGTGGTCACAATGCAACAGACAGCTGGGTGTCCTACCACTGGTTCTGCCAGATGGTATTGGCTCTAGAACCATGGAGGCACCATAACAAATGTCAACCAGCCACAACTCATGGAACCCCTAAGAACCTCTGGAGGAACCCTAGGGTTCCCTGGAACCCAGGTTAAGAATCCCTGCTCTAGAAGCTGGAAAGCACTGAAGCAGACACTGCTACTCTGGTGACCTCCACTAGCATGTCCCACGCCAAGAGGCTGGCCTGCTGCATTCTGAACAGAGGAGGTTGTTTGTTCAGAATGTTCAGAGAACACTTTGCATTTTCTCAGTGAACGCAAAATGTTCTGATTGGATGAAGTACAGATCATGATGTTGGCAGCTCTGCTTTTCCACCATGTACATTCAGAGAACACTTTGCAATATTTGAAAAAATGTGTTTTCTGAATGGTATCTGTAAAGGAACCGATCCAGACTGCGCTTAAGTACTTCCGTTAGAATACCGCTTCCCCGTCCGACAACAAGCACCACAGCCGACCATAAAAGACTAGACAACACCAGTCTTGAAGTAAACCAGGAGGTAGACTAGTTTATTTGAACACAGATACAAGATATATACACTCAGGGGGCAATCCCCCCTCCCTGCATAATAGGGCCCCAGGGTGTGGCAATCAACATTTAGTAACCAGAGACACACAGGTATTCACACTTCACATCTACAGATAGTCCCATCAGGAGGGTTTCTTGGAGATGTTGTGGAGGTGAAGTCTACTAGATTTGGACAGTGAATGGATTTGGGGCTGAAAGGAAAGATGGGAGTCCAGGATAAGTACTCCAGTTCCATGCTTGGTAATAGGCAGACACCCATCAAACCTGAAATATGAACTAGCAGACCAGCTGAGGGCACCAAAAGAGTTATTGGACATCAAGTGAAAGGAAATAAGGAAAACAGTTATATTTGCCAACTTACTTGATTTTCCGATTATAGTAGATAAGCTAACCTACTGCATGTACAAGAAGACAGGTGTTCCTTGGGTGCAGTCATGTCACAGATTCTTTAATAAATGGATTCACCACTGAATAGCCTTGTACCAAGTTGAATTTTGCAGCACTGAGCCGCCTCTTCTATTTTACACCATTCCTTTACAACACGCCAGATCAGAGGTCAACTGTCTTCAGACCAGCATGTGGTAATATCCAGGAATCAGTCATTAGAAAGAGCTGCTATGGTCATAAAATGGACTTTATCTTTAATTGAACATCTCCACTCATCTTGCATGTAATCCTTTTACTTCTGTAATGATACTGATCCCATTACCTTGCAGAGTCATAAACGCAGCTTACAATATGGCCGGCTCGATCACTCATGTATGTAATATTCCACGGGAGCTTCTACAGAGGCTTTACCACAATCACGTCGTTGGAAATGACCAGGAAAGGTCAGGATGATATCATCCAACGCCCACAAGATTCCTTCACCCATGGATGCTCCACTATAAATAACCAGCCTCCCAACTGTCACTGGGTCAACTGACCATTACATTTCCATTTTGTAGGTAATAAACCTGAACATATATAGTGCCCTGATGTTATGACTGTTCAGACCAGTGCCAAGGGGCTTCTGTGTGCTTTAGAAGTGTCATCCATTCCCTATACAAGGCTATGGGAATGCTGAAGCAGGTCAAGTGCACCTTCAATTAATTCCAAATGTTCCCAAAAGCATCCCATACTATCAAAGACCATTGCCCATCAACAAAGACCCTAAGGGTCCTCTCTAACCATCGTGGGTGCAATAACACAGTTGCAGCGTGGCCCCATTCACTTGAATAGGTCATGTCCAGGGGCGGACTGACCATTTGGAAACTCGGGCACTGCTCGAGGGCCTGGGGTCTGTAGGGGGCCCCATGAGATGCCCCTGGTACCTTTTTCATAGGTTTTTTGAGTTTGGCCAAGGACACAGGGGCCCCATTGATCTCCTATTGCCCGGGGGCCCCATGAGTGGTCAGTCCACCCCTGGTCATGTCCATTTTGGGTTGCCACCTCATCCCTTTAAAACCAAACACATATCAACTACACAGGTTCTGTGGCTGATTAAGGTGGTCATTAAACTCACTTAGTGTTTTATCTGCAATAAATCAGCCCCAGAATCTGTGTCATTAATGTGTTATAAAGGGTTATAAAGGGATGAGGTGGCAACCCTATGTCCAGTGGCATTACAGCTAGCCGAAAGGAACATTCTATTTCATTTTAGCCGTGGCACGTGTACAGTACCTGATTGGCTGAGAGCCCTTGTTCAGTGGGACGGTGGAGGTGAGGTGTTGGTGGTACAAACGTGGCTCAACCATCTGATTTCACTGCCTCCCTAGCCTTTTGAGTGAACAAACCCTTTCAGTGAGCTACACTCAACAACTGAGGTTTGCGGATTTTCCTACCAACTGGTCTCAGCCTCCGCCACTTAGGGGTGGTGTTGGAGACGCTTATGGCTACATGCTTGCCTTTAGATTCTCTACACACAAGGGCATATTTATAAAGCAGTGGATGTGACTTTCACCTAACATTCACTCGTGCCCAAAAGGAACACGCTGTTTAATTTTTGTAATTGGCTGCATGTCCTTGTTCAGTTAGGTGGTGGGGGGAGACAGTAAAATCAAGGCTCAACTACCTCATTTTACCACTCCCTTGGCTGTTTTATGTAAATAAGCACTTACAGTGAGCAACACTCAGCAACTGAGGTTTGGGGATGTTCTTACATATAAGACGGACTGTTAATTGGTAACCCTCAACGCCACTTAGGGTGGTGTCAGAGAAGCATGTGGCTACATCCTTGCCTTTAGACGCTCTACGCACAAGGACGTCTTTGTAAAGCAGTGAATATTACTTTCATCAAACATTCACTAGTGCCCGAAAGTAACAAGCTGCCTAATTTTTGCAGCGGCATATGTACGGTCCTAACTGACTGCATGGCCATGGTCATTTGGGTGGTAGTGGGACAGTAAGGCTCATGAAAGCACACTCAACAATTGAGGTTTATGGATGATCCCACCATGAGATGGACTGTTAATTAGTAACCGTCAACACCACTTAGGTGTGTGTCGGAGACGCTTTTGCCTGCACGCTCCCTTTTAGATGCCATACACGCAAGGTGTACACTCCTGATCAGCTGCATACCCTTGTTCAGTTGAATAGTGGGTGAGACAGTAAAACAAAGACTCAACCTCCCGATTTTTCTGCCAACTGAGGTTCAGGGATGTTCCTACCATGAGATGGACTGTTAATTGGTAACCGTCAACACCAATTAGGTGTGTGTCGGAGACGCTTTTGCCTGCACGCTCCCTTTTAGATGCCATACACGCAAGGTGTACACTCCTGATCAGCTGCATACCCTTGTTCAGTTGGATAGTGGGTGAGACAGTAAAACCACGACTCAACCACCCAATTTTTCTACCCCCTTGCCACTAGTGTTAACGACCCCTTATTTTCAGTGAGGCACACTCAACAACTGAGGTTTAGGGATGTTCCTACCATGAGATGGGTTGTTAATCGGTAACCATCAACGCCACTTAGGGGTGATGTTGGAGACGCTTATGGTTGCATGCTTGCCTTTACAGGCTCTACATACAAGGAAACATTTTAAAGCAGTGAATGTTACTTTCACCAAACATTCACTAGTGCCCGAAAGGGACATGCTGCTTAATTTTTGCTAATGGACTGCATGTCCTTGGTCATTTGGGGAGTGGGAGGAGCAATAAGGCTCTTGAAGGCACACCCAGCAATTGAGGTTTGTGGATGTTCCCACCATGAGATGGACTGTTAATTGGTAACCGTCAACATCACTTAGGGGTGTGTCGGAGACGCTTTTGCCTGCGTGCTCCGTTTTAGATGCCATACACACAAGGTGTACACTCCTGATCAGCTGCATGCCCTTGTTCAGTCGGGTAGTGGGTGGGACAGTAAAAACCACGACTCAACCACCCGATTTTTCTAATCCCTTCCACTAGTGTGAATGACCCCTTATTTTCCGTGAGGCACACTCAACAACTGAGGTTCAGGGATGTTCCTACCATGAGATGGGTTGTTAATTGGTAACCATCAACGCCACTTAGGGGTGGTGTTGGAGATGCTTATGGCTGCATGCTTGCCTTTACAGGCTCAACACACAAGGGAACATTTTAAAGCAGTGAATGTTACTTTCACCAAACATTCACTAGTGCCCGAAAAGGGACATTCTGCTTAATTTTGGCTAATCGACTGCATATCCTTGGTCATTTGGGCAGTGGAGGGAGCAATAAGGCTCTTGAAGGCACACCCAGCAATTGAGGTTTGTGGGTGTTCCTACAATGAGATGGGTTGTTAATTGGTAACTGCCAACACCACTTAGGGGTGTGTCGGAGACGCTTTTGGTTGAATGCTCCCTTTTAGATTCAGGAAGATTCACCTGTGGTGTCTGTGTAGTGAAAGGCAGGGCCACAGATTTAGAGATCTGCCCCTTTTCATCCGTTTCTATGGATCTCGGTGAAAGTATCAGAATGGGAAGCGAGATAAAAATCGTTTCATAATAAAGTTATTCATTTGCAGCAAATTAAAAGTGTCCCACCATGAATAAGCAGCTTTAATTACAGAGCAGCAGATCCGATGTGCTGCATCTGATACTGCTTATTAAAAAAAAAAACAACATAGAATAATCTGCCAATTTACAGAAAAGTTCAGCTGCTGAATTATGGCGAGTCTGCCCTCGGCTCTCATCAGTCTGCAATGGCCGGTATGGAGCTGACACATAGTAATGAGATGATCAGGGTGAGCCAAATCTCATGGGAATTTTTTTAAAATTTTCGGCAAAGGCAGAATACATCGATCTGCTATTCTTCAGCCCTATTTATTAAAGTGTATCTCCACTCAAAACTCCCTCCCCCCCCATAGAGTGGGGAACATCTTTCAATTTTCTTAGTGCCTTTGTCCCCACTAGGGAGAATTCTTCTCATTTCCTGTTCCAGTGACAACATAGTCAATATCACATGACCTGCAGTGACATCGCCAGTTCTGCCTTCATTGTAAATAACCAACAGTTCAGCAGAAGCTGCTGAGTACCGGGCTGCTGTTCGAACCCACAGGGCCCCCTACAGCCAACTTGACAGGGCCCCCCTGAAGAAAACAAAGTTTACTATGCTTCATTTATGAATGAACACAGTGAGTTATCGGTACCAATCACTCATTGTGTTCATTTAGTAAAAATTTTAAAAGGGGCTGGGAAATGTGATGAGGGAATCCGGCAGCACTTTGGGGGTGGTGGCACACAGGGGGGCCTGGGCAGCAGGGGGACATGTACGGTGCACAGGGAGGGTGATGGGTGTGGTGGGGGCAATTACTGGAACCGATCTCCTGTATGGCTCTCACTGCAGCAGCTGAAAGCCAGCAGGAGGGAGAGGAGAAGAAGCCAGCTTTCATCTGCTGCAGACAGAGCCACACAGGGGACCAGTTCCAGTAATTAAACTGTGCCAGTCACCTTCCCTGCCTACATCTGATTCACCCAGCTGCCTGTGCCCCCCTGCTGGCTTGGGCCCCGTACAGGAGGACTGGTGTTACCCCCTTATCCACGGCCCTGGCTAAGTATGTGCCCCATTTACCAGGAATATTGGAGGGCACGAGGCAGCCCACTGTCTTGCGGTACCAGATCTATTTCTCTAAGCGGACAACAGGGAACAAAGTAGTATTGGCCAAAAATTTCCTGCTTGGCTTATACAGTTTCATTTTAATGGCTAATTCTCGTGGGGTTCTTACATGCCGTCAATCCACACCCAACCGTCTCATCTCTTGATCCCAAATCGCCTCATTCCCTTGTGAATGTAGATGAGGCCCCCCCATTCACACGTCACCCAGTGGGAGCGCCTGTACCCATTTGTGTTGCTTTTTTTTAACATTGCGGACAGGGCGGCCCAAAGAAGCTCCAGAACCTTTTTCGGCATGCGGCATCACATGCGTTTTGTCACGCTGCATGAGTGCCGCCGGCACTGGGGAGCTACAGTTCATTGAGGGAACCATGAATGCCAACATGTACTGTGACATACTGAAGCAGAGCATGATCCCCTCCCTTCGGAAACTGGGCCGCAGGGCAGTATTCTAACATAACGACCCCAAACACACCTCCAAGACCACCACTGCCTTGCTAAAGAAGCGGAGGGTGAAGACGATGGACTGGCCAAGCATGTCTCCAGACCTAAACCCTATTGAGCATCTGTGGGGCATCCTCAAACGGAAGGTGGAGGAGCGCAAGCAAGGTCTCTAACATCCACCAGCTCCGTGATGTCGTCATGGAGGACTGGAAGAGGACTCCAGTGGGAACCTGTGAAGCTCTGGTGAACTCCATGCCCAAGAGGGTTAAGGCAGTGCTGGAAAATAATGGCGGCCACACAAAATACTGACACTTTGGGCCCAATTTTGGACATTGTCACTTAGGGGTGTACTCACATTTGTTGCCAGCGGTTTAGACATTAATGGCTGTGTATAAAACATCAAAACAGCGCAAATATATAATGAAAATTAATATATATATATATATATATATATACACACACTGCAGTGAAAAATAAATAATTAATAAAAAATATAAAAAATGATAAAATGGAAAGTAATAAGTCCCACTCCAAATCGATAAAGTGAAAAATAATACAAACGCCCTGGAGGAAGGACGAAACACGTTGACGCATTTCCAACATATCACATCACTTCCGGTGAGTGGAACGCACGCCGGCGTGCAGCGTTCCCGGGGGCTTCTTCCTTGTGGGTGATTTTTGTGCTGTCATCTGTTGCTGACCGTGAGATCTCAGAAATACCCCGGTGATGTGGCGTTTTTGGCTGCACTGAAAATAGAATAAATGCTGATTATACTTTTTAGGAATGTGAGCGGTTTGGTACTTGGAAATTGATTCTGCCCGAGTGTTGCAGTATTACGCTATATATTTGTTTTTTTCCCCCGCATTATTCAAAACTTTTTCGTGTCTGGTGATCCTGGAGGTTGGAGGTGACTATATTCCTGTCTGGAGTGGGGGAGATCCAAAAATATCTGGTGATTGGAGGCATAATGACTGGGTCTAGGATCTCAAAAAAAACCTAAAAGGCGTTTTTTTCACCAATAATTGGTGAGTGCGGTGTGGTATTTGAGCACTATTTCGGTGGAAACACGGGTCAAACGTTTTTTTTTGGAAAAGGACTTTCATGAATATATTTTTTTATTTTATTAATTTTTAACTTTTATTTTATTTTTCACTTTAATTGATTTGGAGTGGGATTTATTAATTTTCATTTTGTATTTTTTATTATTTCTTTTTCACTGCAGTGTATATTTATTAATTTGTATTATATATTTGATGTTTTATATATTTTTTGGTGTTTACGCTAATGAGCAGCAGCATTTATTTATTTAGCATATAATTTCACGGTTTTGGCGCTGGTGATTTTTGTATAAAATGGCGGTGTGTTGAGTTATTTTAAAGGGCATAGCAAATTTACATGTTATACAAGCTGTACGCTGACTACGTCACATTGTAGCAAAGTGTCATTTCTTCAGTGTTAGAATAAGTATAAATCAGCACACACACACACACATATATATATATATATATATATATATATATATATATATATATATATATATATATATATATATAAAATTCTCAGAAATCCCTTAAAGTCATATCAATATCCTTCCCCTGAAGTACTAATAAAACATATATTCATTGACTTAAACCCAAAAACCCACAATTATAGTGAAAAAAGCAAGACCCAAAGAGATTACCCAAAAATAGAAAATATCAAATACATATAAAAGAACAAAAATAAAATAAAGTCCCAATATGCAAAGTGTCCAAATAATGTGTCCAAACAAAGATCAATTTCTTGATAGGAAGACGCTTCCTACTCCACTGAAGAAGATGCAAATCAATCACAGGTGCTCTTCAAATACCTCAAAAAACAAAATCTCAACATAGTATATTACCTTTTAAATCCCAGAACTAAAGTGCCACATGTGTATCATGCAAAAAAAAAAAAAAACACTCCAGTGTCACAGCACTCATGTGAAAAAAAAAAAAATTATAAATATCACTGCAAACTATATATAAAGTGCATAATTACCCTAAAACAAACAGATTCCAGCTTGTAATCAACCACATATGTACAGAGTGTCCTTAGAATGGTATCCTCTTGTTCCTCAGGACCTCACAAACAGACCAGGAATCAGTATGTGAATTATAATCATATATAAAATTTATTGTAGCCACTTACATATAAACACGATAAGATCAGCAAGACAGCATCCAACTCCTCATGCCCAGTATGCGATCCCCTTTCCGTGTGTAGAGGGTCTCCCGATCACCAGGTAATTCCCCCTTGCTACTCCTATCCAGCACTATCACTTTGTAGCTCTGGGGGACACCTGAAGTGCACCGTTACTCTCCAGACCTCCAACACACAGGGATTCCAGAATCCAAAATGGCTGCCGCGGCACTTCTGGGAACGTCACGTGCCCTGGACGCGTTTCGTCTCTTCCGGACTTTGTCAACAAGGATCTGTCAACAAGGATGTTGACAAAGTCCGGAAGAGACGAAACGCGTCCAGGGCACGTGACGTTCCCAGAAGTGCTGCAGCAGCCATTTTGGATTCTGGAATCCCTGTGTGTTGGAGGTCTGGAGAGTAACGGTGCACTTCAGGTGTCCCCCAGAGCTACAAAGTGATAGTGCTGGATAGGAGTAGCAAGGGGGAATTACCTGGTGATCGGGAGACCCTCTACACACGGAAAGGGGATCGCATACTGGGCATGAGGAGTGTGTAGAGGGTCTCCCGATCACCAGGTAATTCCCCCTTGCTACTCCTATCCAGCACTATCACTTTGTAGCTCTGGGGGACACCTGAAGTGCACCGTTACTCTCCAGACCTCCAACACACAGGGATTCCAGAATCCAAAATGGCTGCTGCAGCACTTCTGGGAACGTCACGTGCCCTGGACGCGTTTCGTCTCTTCCGGACTTTGTCAACATCCTTGTTGACAGATCCTTGTTGACAAAGTCCGGAAGAGACGAAACGCGTCCAGGGCACGTGACGTTCCCAGAAGTGCCGCGGCAGCCATTTTGGATTCTGGAATCCCTGTGTGTTGGAGGTCTGGAGAGTAACGGTGCACTTCAGGTGTCCCCCAGAGCTACAAAGTGATAGTGCTGGATAGGAGTAGCAAGGGGGAATTACCTGGTGATCGGGAGACCCTCTACACACGGAAAGGGGATCGCATACTGGGCATGAGGAGTTTGATGCTGTCTTGCTGATCTTATCGTTTTTATATGTAAGTGGCTACAATAAATTTTATATATGATTATAATTCACATACTGATTCCTGGTCTGTTTGTGAGGTCCTGAGGAACAAGAGGATACCATTCTAAGGACACTCTGTACATATGTGGTTGATTACAAGCTGGAATCTGTTTGTTTTAGGGTAATTATGCACTTTATATATAGTTTGCAGTGATATTTATAAAATTTATTTATTTTTTTATTTTATTTTTTTCACATGAGTGCTGTGACACTGGAGTGTTTTTTTTTTTTGCATGATACACGTGTGGCACTTTAGTTCTGGGATTTAAAAGGTAATATACTATGTTGAGATTTTGTTTTTTGAGGTATTTGAAGAGCACCTGTGATTGATTTGCATCTTCTTCAGTGGAGTAGGAAGCGTCTTCCTATCAAGAAATTGATCTTTGTTTGGACACATTATTTGGACACTTTGCATATTGGGACTTTATTTTATTTTTGTTCTTTTATATGTATTTGATATTTTTTATTTTTGGGTAATCTCTTTGGGTCTTGATTTTTTCACTATAATTGTGGGTTTTTGGGTTTAAGTCAATGAATGTATATTTCTTCAGTGTTGTCACATGAAAAGATAGAATCAAATATTTACAAAAATGTGAGGGGTGGACTCACTTCTGTGAGATACTGTATGTGAGAGTGTGACAACACAGGGAGACCGGCACAGAGCGTTGTCACCCTATAACAGGAAGTGCCTGAACAAGGACCTTCATAGCAGGATCACAGGGTATTAACTTTATAAAGGCTGTAGATATTGAAAACGATATTCATGACAAAGATGAAATGATATGTGATCTGATGTGTACAGGTTCCTGTAGGGGCCCCACACACAATCTGGTCAAACAATCTTTGTACAATTTTTCTGGCTATAGACGGGTCGAAAATCGGCCAATTTTTTGGCCGATAAAAAAAATTGGTCGATTTTCGCACCGTTAGTGGGTTAATTGTTCGGCCGTTTTTCAGGGTTTTGGCACATTTTTTTTTATCTGTCATGTTGGAAAATTCACGGCAGATATTGACGATTGTACGATTTTCCCGGCAATGATGGGCAAATCGGCCGATCATTTTACTGATAAAAAATCTGCGCATGAGCCGTGACCGAAGAAGAAGAAGAAAGAGAAAGAAAGAAGTAGAAAGAAAGAAGTAGAAAGAAAGAAAGAAAGAAAGAAGAAAGAAGAACGAAGAAAGAAGAAGAAAGAAAGAAGTCGTCCGCTATTATATTTTATATGAAAAGTATTACGGTTGCAACAAATGTATCCATTTGTATCCAAATAATGTATTTGTATTGCTGTCACATTGTATGGTGTGCTCCCGTCTGTGCAAGGGACAGAACTAATGGGGTTAATGCCGGCCATAGACTGGTCGAAAAATCGGCCAATTTATTTAACGTTGGTGGTAACGTCGGCTGATCGAACGACCGTTTTTTTTTTTTTTTTATCAACACATGGATCCTGGCTCCAGACCCCAGCTAGTAGATCCTGGCTCCAGAACCTGGAGAGTAATCAGCACATGGATCCTAGCACATGAACCCGGCCATGGATTGGCACATGGATCCTTGCTCCAGAACCCAGCTAGTGATCAGCTTGTGGATCCTCCTGGCTCCAGAACCTGGATAGTAATCAACACATAGATCCTAGCACTTGAACCCGGCCATGGATTGGCACATGGATCCTTGCTCCAGAACCCAGCTATTTATCAACACATGGATCCTGGCTCCAGAACCCAGCAACTGATTGGCACGTGGATCCCGACTCTAGAATCCGGCCATTGATCAGCATGTGGATCAAGGATCCAGAACCTGCTATTGATTGACACGCGATACACATGATGGAGAGGTAGCTTCAAGGTCACCAATGTTCTTTCCACATGCCTCTGCTGGAAAGCTTCCCCCACCCCCACCCGGAGCGGTGATAGGACAATGGACACCTGATAGTCTCTCTCTGGTATCAGGCCGACCCTGGAGGCTATACAGTCTATGTCATCACTGTCTGTGCCCATTGTCCAGGCATCTCCCACAATCTTCTCGGCATCTCCCACCATCGTCCCGGCATCTCCCACCATCGTCCCGTCCTCCTAGGTCTCTATAGATCTGACTGCACAGCATACAACTCCAGACCTTCCAGCTTCTACCACACTATATACTGAACATCAACCTTCCACCCTATACACGGCGTCACCCTTCCAGCCGTGCCCTATACACGGCTCCACCTTTCCAGCCATCCCCTATGCATGGCGCCACCCTTCCAGCCGTGCCCTATGCACGGCGCCACCCTTCCAGCCGTGCCCTATGCACGGCGCCACCCTTCCAGCCGTGCCCTATGCACGGCGCCACCCTTCCAGCCGTGCCCTATGCACGGCGCCACCCTTCCAGCCGTGCCCTATGCACGGCGCCACCCTTCCAGCCGCCCCCCATACACGACGCCACCTATACACGGCGCCACACTTCCAGCCGTACCCTATACACGGAGCCACCCTTCCAGCCGCCCCCTATACACGGCGCCACCTTTCCAGTCGTGCCCTATGCACGGCTCCACCCTTCCAGCCATACCCTATGCACGGCGCCACCCTTCCAGCCATCCCCTATGCACGACGCCACCCTTCCAGCCGTACCCTATACACGGAGCCACCCTTCCAGCCGTACCCTATACACGGAGCCACCCTTCCAGCCGTACCCTATACACGGAGCCACCCTTCCAGCCGTACCCTATACACGGAGCCACCCTTCCAGCCCTACCCTATACACAAAGCCACCCTTCCAGCCGCACCCTATACACAGCGCCACCCTTCCAGCCATACCCTATACACAGCGGGGATCATGGGGCCCCTGTGTCCCTGCCCAAACTCAAAAAAGCCTATGAAAAAGGTACTCGAGTTTCCAAATGGTCAGTCCACCCCTGCGATCGGCTCTCTTGTAATAGCAATCCGAGCCGCTAACTAGCCACTGGATTGCTATTAGAAGCAGCGGGAAGGGGACTCCCCCTCCCGAACCCAGCTTTACCGAGCTGTCCCGTCCCATCAGGACACCACATCGACCAGCCGCTGCTTCCTCCAGATGATTGTAGAGCCGTACAAACAGCCAAACCACTCCGTTCGGCTCTGTGATATAGGGAACCAGAAGCGATGACCTGACATCACTTCTGGTTGACCCGAATATAAACGCCATCATTTTTAAAAAAAGAAAACATTTGATCATACCGATCTTGATGTCATCAGATCAGGGGCGGACTGACCATTTGGAAACTCAGGCACTGCCCGAGGGCCCGGGGTCAGTAGGGGGCCCCATGAGATGCCCTTGGGACCTTTTTCATAGGCTTTTTTGAGTTCGGGCAAGGACACAGGGGCCCCGTGATCCCCTATTGCCGGGGGGCCCCATGAGTTGTCAGTCCGTCCCTGGATCAGATCGTTTTTAGGGCAGAGTAGGGATTTTGGGATCTCTCCACAAAGAGTACCTGTCCCGTGCCTATTGCTATGTCAAGGGATGTTTACATTCCTTGTGACAGCAATAAAAGTGATAAAAAATAAAAAAAATTAAAGAGTTTAAAAAAAAAAAATTTAAAAATTAAATGAAAGTGCCCGTCCCTCCCCGTGCTCACACGCAAAGGCAAATGTATGCGTCTGTCCTGCACGCATGCAAGCACCAATCGCCCCACACATGTGAGGTATCACCGCGAATTCTAGCGCCAGACCTCCTCTGTACATCCAAAGTGGTAACCTGGAAAGGCTTTTAAAGCGTCGCCTACGGACAGTAAACGTTTTGTCATTTGTCGCCTCTTGAAGTGTGTCATGTTTGGTATCTATTTACTCGGCGTAACATCATCTTTTATATTTTACTAAAAACTGGGTTATGTATTTTGTTTTTTGTACATTCAAATTTTTTTAAAAAGTGTCTTTTTTCTAAAATTGCATTTAAAAAAAAAAAAATTGCTGCGCAAATACTGTATGAGATTAAAAAAAAATTGCAACACCCACCGATTTATTTTCTATGGCCTCTTCTTTAAGAAAATATATATATAATGTTGAGGGGGGGGGTTCAAGAAATTTTGTAGCAGAAAATACTGATTGTTACAGTAGCTTGGTCTTCAAGTGGATATATTAATCCCACATTTATCCACAGACCAAGCTGTCCAAGGAAAGTGACAGTGTAGGGGGTGGGACCAGGGGTGGACTGACCATTTGGAGGGCCCGGGGTCAGTAGGGGGCCCCATGACATGCCCCTGGTACCTTTTTCATAGGCTTTTTTGAGTTTGGGCAAGGACACGGGGGCCCCATGATCCCCTATTGCCCGGGGGCCCCATGAGTTGTCAGTACGCCCCTGGGTGGGACAACCTATAACACTGAGGGGGGTCATTACAGCAGTTTTTTTTTTTTTTAAACAGAGAATTTAAATCCTGTGAATAAAAAGTGACAGTTGGAAGCCCCCAGCCATGTCATAACGACCGCGGGACATTACAGTTCCGACTCGTTTCCCTACAAGACGCTCCTCTTCCTCCACTACTCTGCAGGGGAAAGGAGCTAAGAAACAGCATTTCAATAGATCATTCAAATGGAACAATTGCCAATTACTTTTTTTTTTTTTGGGGGGGGGGGTCTATTATCCTATGAGGTGCTTTCCCTTCACTTCCTATCCCAGTGACTCAACAGGAAGTGAGAGGAAATCTCCCCAAAGTGAGGGGAGCCCCCACCCCAAATTGGACAGTTTTGATCTTTGGAAGAGTAGCTATTAAAGTATAATCAAAGGCAAAAGTTCTGGAGTTTTGAGTGTAGAGGGATTAGAGCCCCCCGTCAGGTTTTATTGCCCCCCGTTAGGGAGATTCGCCCTCTCTATTTCTCCTGTTTACCATTATCATGTTAGTGAAAGAAAATCCCAAATTTTCCGTGGTCACCGGAACAGGAAGAGATGGCAAATCTTCCCATGGGGACACTAATTGCAGGGATTCCTTCACTTTGGAGGGATTTCCACACTTCCTGTTTTGGCTCTGAGACAGGAAGTGAAAGGAAATCTCCCCAATGGGGACACAAAAATTGACAGGGGTTATAACCCTCTCTTACTCTATCCAACATGGCAAAGAAAAAAAAGGTTTTGGCTTTAGTTCCACCTTGAAACTCCTGTCAGTGTATATATTTATTGCCTTTTGTGTCTCATTAGGGAGACTTTCCTTCACTTCCTATCCAAGTGACACAACAGGAAGTGAGAGGGAATCCCGCACTTAGCTGTCACTACAACAAGTGTCCCAATTGGACAGATTTGATTTGTGGAGAGAGTAGCTGTTAAAAGTTCTGGAGTTTTGAAAAGAGTGTAGAGGGATTAGAGCCCCCTGTCAGGTTTTATTGCCCCTCGTTAGGGAGATTCGTCCTCTCTATTTCTCCTGTTTACCATTATCATCAAGACTGAAGGGTGAAAGATAATCCACAATTTTACATTGTCACCAGAACAGGAAGAGATTGGAAATCTTCCAATGGGGACACTAATTCCAAGGATTCCTTCAATTTGGAGGGATTTCTTCTCACTTCCTGTTTTGGCTATGGGACAGGAAATGAAGGGAAATCTCCCCAATGGGGACACAAAACTGACAAGGGTTATAGCCCTCCCTTACTTTATTCAAGATGGAAAAAAAAAAGGTTTTGGCTTTAGTTCCACCTTGAACCTCCTGTCAGTGTATGCCCGGTGACTGAGCCCCTACTTGGGAGATATTTGTTCTTACTTCCTGTTCTGTCTACACAACAGGAAGTGAAGGGAAATCTCCTTGATACACAGAAGGCACTATATATATATATATATATATATATATATATATATATAGCCTTCTGTGTATCAGAGAGATTTCCCTTCACTTCCTGTTGTGTAGACAGAACAGGAAGTAAGAACAAATATCTCCCAAGTAGGGGCTCAATCACCCACCCGTATGCCATGCCCTGTGCCTTATTTTTTGCTGGAGTGCCTTGTTGTGCGCAAGCTTGTTCTATAGACACGAATGGGCGCCTGGCATGCGCGCTGCATTTAAAATCTGTGTGTGGGTCTTACTAGATGGGAAAGGGGTGCAGGAACCCCAAGGTTTGAATACAAAGAATAACCCTGCACTTTTTTTTTCTAGGGCGACTTTCTTGCGCACAAGCTTGTTCACAGGGTCTATAGAAATAGCGTGCAAACACCGCTCGGCGTGTGTGCGCGCTGAGTTTAAAATCTGCGTGAGGGCTTGTTAGAAAGGCAAGGGGTACGGGAACCACCCCTACAGGGTTTAAATACAAAAAGTAAACCTGAACTTTTTTTCAATTCTCACTGGGGCACCGGTGCGCAAGCTTGTCTAGGGGTTCTGGAAGGATGAATGGGAAGACAGACAAAACCCAGCGCGTGCACGCACTGCATATAAAATCTGTGGGGGGCTTATTAGATAGGAAAGGGTTCGAGAACACCTAAAGGGTTCCAATACAAAAAATATAAACCTGGATTTTATTTTTCGCACGGGCGCTTGTGCGCAAGCTTGTCCATGGGTTCCAGAAGGATGAATGGGAGGACAGACAAAACCCAGTGCGTGCATATAAAATCTTTGGCGGAGGGGGGGGGGCTTATTAGATAGGAAAAGGGCGCGAGAACGCCTAAAGGGTTCCAACACAAAAAATATAAAACTGGATTTTATTTTTCGCACGGGCGCTTGTGCGCAAGCTTGTCTAGGGGTTCTAGAAGGATGAATGGGAAGACAGACAAAACCAGAGCGTGTATGCACTGCATATAAAATCTGTGGGGGGGGCTTATTAGACAGGAAAGGGTGCGAGAACGCTTTAAGGGTTCCAACACAAAAAAATATAAACCTGGATTTTATTTTTCGCATGGGCGCTTGTGCGCAAGCTTGTCTATGGGTTCCAGAAGGATGAATGGGAGGACAGACAACGCCCAGTGCTGCATATAAAATCTGTGGCGGGGGGGGGCTTATTAGAGAGGAAAGGGCGCGAGAACGCCTTAAGGGTTCCAACACATTTTTTTCGCTCGTGCGCAAGCTTGTCCATGGACTCCATAGAGATGGGAGCGCAAAGTGTGCGCTTCATTTACAATCTGTGCAGATGTTTATTAGACAAGTGAGGGGGGAGGGGATTTTGTTCAATATTGTCACCTGCTATTCCCCCCCCCCCCCCCAACAATTATGTCACCCAGGACTTTGCGCCCCGGGACGCTCTACGGGAGGCCTGCGAGGGGTTAATCCTCCTGGTGTTCACCAACTTGTCTGACTAGTTGTGTAGAGATTGTTCATTCAAATGGCTCACAAAGGGAGAAGGCAGCCTGCTGCAGGGAGCACAATGGGAGCAGAAAATCCCAAAGTGCTCAGAAGGGACCCCACCTGCCGGATTAACCCCGCCTCCGACTTCTACAGGGAGTGCGCCGCATTGCCTGGGGTGGGGAGCGCGGCACGGGAGGGGTTAACTGAGGAACCTGCTTGTGTTTACAATGTGAGTTCTGTGCACCTGTGACAGGTGCAATGGGATCTCTCTAACTGTACACCCCCGCCCCCGCCAGACAAAGAGCGAGCAACTGCCCAACGCTCCGCCGCAGAACTACAGCTCACAACACGTTCAACCAGAGCACACATCACCGTGCTCACAATGCCGAATAATCAGCGGTGGAAAGGGCGATTTTAGTGCATCCTAATGCCGAATAATCAGCGGTGGAAGATCGATTTCGTGGCTCACAATGCCGAATATTCAGCGGTGGAAAGAGCGATTTGGTGGCTCACAATGCCGAATATTCAGCGGTGGAAAGAGCGATTTGGTGGCTCACAATGCCGAATATTCAGCGGTGGAAAGAGAGATTTGGTGGCTCACAATGCCGAATATTCAGCGGTGGAAGAGCGATTTGGTGGCTTCCAATGCTGAATAATCAGCGGTGGAAAGAACAAATTTGGTGCATTCCAATGCCAAATAATCAGCGGTGGAAAGAACAAATTTAGTGCATCCCAATGCTGAATAATCAGCGGTGGAAGAGTGATTTGGTGGCTCCCAATGCCGAATAATCAGCGGTGGAAGAGTGATTTCGGTGCCTCACAATGCCAAAACAGTGGTGGAAAAAGCGATTTGGCGCCTCCCAACTTTATTTAGGGGCCCATTTCCGAGATTGGTTGACCCTCCTGTAGACTTGAACTCTTCTCACATTCAGAGCAGATAGGAAGGGTGGAGGCATTCTTCATGATACCCTAAATAAATTAGGGGGGCAAATATGACCTCACACAGGGGCCCACTATGGATTATGTCCGCCTCTAGGACCATCCACTGACCAATCAGGACAAGTTGCCGACTCATAGGGATTCGTTATGAACTGATCCCATCATCTGGGGACCCGGGGAGGAGAGAAGAACTGTAATGGAGAGCCGGCCGGCCACAGCTGACACACGGCACCGGAATAGACTTTGTTTTGTCTTTACACGTGTACACGGCAACATGAACCCGCCATCTCCAGACGTGACCGTATTACACCAAACGAGGGTCCTTCATTTCCAGGGACCAAAAAAAAAAAAAAAAAATTCCATGGACAAAAACATGTATATATTATGACAATAAATGAAAAAGAATATTTAAAAAAATTAATAAATTACAACGAAAAATAAATAAATTATAATAATAAAAAAAAAAGTATATATTACTACAATAAATGAATAAGAACATTTAAAAAAATTAATATATTACAACGAAAACGAAATAAATTATAATAAAAAAAAGTATATATTACAACAATAAATGAATTATAATAATACCTTGATATCAGCTTTTAAAAAAATTAGAAATACCTTGATATCAGATTTAAAAAAATATATAATTTTTTTGGACTGTTTCCCCCATTATTTTTTTCCTAATTGTTTCCCATAATCCCCTACTAATATTCTATTGGTTCTCACTGGTACTCTGTACAGTTCCACCACAGACACTGGAACACTGGAAACTCCTTTATTCCAAAATGTCAAGTATTATAAAGAGAGCAAAAAAAAAATATTGCAGCAAAAAATAAAATAAAAAAAGTATATATTATGACAATAAATGAAAAAAAACATTAAAAAAATATATTACAACAAAAAAATAAAAAAATATTTTTTTTTTTTTAAAAGGACGACAATAAATAAAAAATAACATCAAAAAATTAATATATTACGACAAAAAAATAATAAACAAAAAAGAATAGTATAAAAAAAAATGATGTATTAAAGACAAAAAAGAAATAGAATAAAAAAAAATAATATATTACAAAAAAAAATAAAAATAATGATAATAAAAATAATAATAATAATAAGTAATTATATATTACACAAAAATAAATGAAATTAATAATAAAAAAAAACTACAAAAAGAATAAAAAAATAATATATATATATATATATATATATATATATATATAATTTTGAAACAAATGAATAATAACAAACAAAATACAAAAATATTATAATATGACAATACAATAAATATATTATGACAATAATTCAATAAAAAAATTAAAACTGAATATATTGCAACAAAAAAAGAAAGAAAATTAAAAAAAAAAAATGATAGATCTGCTGGATAAAGAAAGCACTGATATAACAATAGCTGGCCTGGACACACAAGCTGCAAGAAATTCCAAGGACAAATCTTTAATAAATACTCTAAAATCAGATCAAAGTATCGACCATACAAAAAAAAATAAATAAATAAAAATTTGCGGGGAAAAAAATCTTCAAAAGTACAAAAACCGAAGGCTATATAATTAAACAGCAGGTACCTTTTTGAGGACAACAGATCACTTCCTGGGACAAACCAAGGGGTGTCCCTGGAAATTCTACAGGTTTAAAGAACATGGATTTTAGCAGGTCAGAGATGGAACACAAAATAGGTACTTTTAGGGACAGCTGGTCATTTCCAGGGACAGGTCTTACAAAATCAGACAGTGACCCTGGAAAACCAAATCATACGTTTTATAACAATACTGATATTAGCTGGCAAGAAAAGCAGGCACAGTTTTAGAGACAGCAGATTATTTCCAAGGACAAGTCTTACAAACCAGAATGTCCCTGGAAAGCCCAAACCTTACATTTTATAGGAACACAGATTTAGCGGCTCAGGCATGAAATCCGGGACTAATTCCAGGGACAGCCAATCATTTCCAGGGGCAAACCATGGCACGTCCATGGAAAACCCAATCTTACATTATTTAAAAACACAGATTTTAGCCGCTCAGAAAAACCAGGGACAAGTCCTGCAAAACCAGACTGTCCCTGGAAAAACCCAACCCCACGTTTTTTTTTTCAAGATCACAGATTTTATCCAGTCAGAGAAAATGCCAGGCGCACCAGATCACCACATTTCCAGGGACAGGTCTCATGAACCACAGAGCTTCCCTGCAAACTCAACCCTACATGTAACAGCAGATAGGAAAAGCAAGGACCTTTCCAGGGACCGTTGATCACTTCCAAGGCCAAGTTGTAAAAATGAAAGTGTCCCTGGAAAGCCCATCCCTACATTTAATAGCAGACAGAAAATGCAGGGACGTTTCCCAGGGACCTCTGATCACTTCCAAGGCCAAGTCGTACAAATCAAAGCGTGTCCCTGGAAAACCCAACCCTACATTTGATAAGAACACAGATGTCAGCCAGTCATAAATGAAAACAGGGACTAATCCCAGGGATAGCAGATCATTTCCAGGGACAAGTCCTTCAAAACCAGAGAGTGTCCATGGAAAACCCAAGCCTACATTTTACAAGAACACAAATTTTAGCAGATCAGTCATGAAAACAGGGACTAATCCCAGTGATGACAGATCATTTCCAGGGACAAGTCCTTCAAAACCAGAGAGAGTCCCTAGAAAACCCACCCCAACATTTTATAAGAACCGCACATTTGATAAAATCACAGGTTTTTAGCCGGTCACAGAAAACAGGGACATTTCCAGGGATCCTTGAAAGACAAGTCATACGAAATCAAAGCTGTCCCTGGAATACCCAACCCTACATTTTATAAATTAAAATGCAGGGACCTTTCCAGGGACCATTGATCACTTCCAAGGACAAGTCATACAAATCAAAGAGTGTCCCTGAAATACCCAATGTCACATTTTAAGAACACGGATTTTTAGCAGGTCAGACATGAAAACAGGGACTATTACAGGGACGACAGATCATTTCCAGGGACAAGTCCTTCAAAACCAGAGAGGGTCCCTAGAAAACCCAACCCAACATTTTATAAGAACCGCACATTTGATACAATCACAGCTTTTTAGCCGGTCACAGAAAACAGGGACATTTCCAGGGATCCTTGAAGGACAAGTCATACGAACCAAAGCTGTCCCTGGAAAACCCAACATTTTATAAGAACACAAATTTTTGCAGGTCAGATATGAAAACAGGGACAGCAGATCATTTCCAGGGACAAGTCCTTCAAACCCAGAGAGTGTCCCTGGAATACCCAACCCCACATTTATAAGAACACGGATTTTAGCAGGTCAGACATGAAAACAAGGACAAATCCCAGGGACAGCAAATCATTTCCAGGGACAAGTCCTTTAAACCCAGAGTGTCCCTGGAATACTCAACGTCACATTTTAAGAACATGGAATTTATCAGGTCAGACATGAAAACAGGGACTAATCCCAGGGACAGCAGATCATTTCCAGGGACAAGTCCTTCAAAACCAGAGAGTGTCCCTGGAAAACCCAACCCTACAATTTATAAGAACACGGATTTTTAGCAGGTCAGACATGAAACCAATGACAAATCTGAGGGACAGCAGATCATTTCCAGGGACAAGTCCTTTAAACCCAGAGTGTCCCTGGAATACCCGACATCACATTTTGAGAACATGGATTTTAGCAGATCAGACATGAAAACAAGGACAAATCCCAGGGACAGCAGATCATTTCCAGGGACAAGTCCTTCAAAACCAGAGAGTGTCCCTGGAAAACCCAACCCTACAATTTATAAGAACCCAGATTTTGGGATATGTCAGACAGAAGCAGGGACTTTTCCAGGGACAAGTGATGGGATAGGTAGTGGGGTACTCACGTATCTCCTCAACTTTTTCTCGGGGGGAGACTTCCGCAGCCAGCCGCAGTACACCACTTCTCCTTCACTCATCCTGCCTGACAAGAAGGGGGTCCTTGTGTGGGGATCTGTCATTCACTGTGCAGCCCTCCGTCAATGTCAGTCCAGCATCAGAGGGGAGCAGTGTGTGGGGTCAGCGCAGTGCCATGGGGGGGCGCTGCTTGGAGGGGATGACACAGGGCCCCCTGTGTGTAGGACACAGTACCCTCACTGTGCTGGGCTCTTCTTCCCCTCCATCCCTCCTCTTGTCTTCTCCTACATCTGCTCTCCGCCAGCAGGAAACTGCCACTGTCTGTGTCTCTGTGTTTCCCAAGCAGCTCCCAGGCTGGCCACACCCTTTCCCCAGGAGTGGGCGTGGCCTGAGCTGGGCTTTAACGGCAGTGACAGAAGTTGGAGACGTTACATTGTTGCAAAGATTTCTTTCCATTTCCTACAAAATGTTTCTTTTTCATTTATGCGGAATGAGGATGTGAGGGAACACGACAGAATCGCTGTGCCTCTGAAGGGAGATTCGCGTTACAATCGCTTTTCAGGGACGTTTAACCCTGTGCAGTTCATACCCAGGCGCTGTGATCGTGTGCAGGGGGGGCGTTTGTGGAGCACCCCCGTTCACTGCACAATGCAACAGGAGCAATCGCCCTTGCTGAGGGCACTCCTGTCCTCTGAGGGCACTCCTGTCTGCTACGGGCACCCCTGTCTATTGTGGGCACCCCTGTCTGCTGCGGGCACCCCTGTCTATTGTGGGCACCCCTGTCTGCTGCGGGCACCCCTGTCTGCTGCGGGCACCCCTGTCTGCTACGGGCACCCCTGTCTATTGTGGGCACCCCTGTCTGCTGCGGGCACCCCTGTCTGCTACGGGCACCCCTGTCTATTGTGGGCACCCCTGTCTGCTACGGGCACCCCTGTCTGCTGCGGGCACCCCTGTCTATTGTGGGCACCCCTGTCTATTGTGGGCACCCCTGTCTGCTGCGGGCACCCCTGTCTATTGTGGGCACCCCTGTCTATTGTGGGCACCCCTGTCTGCTACGGACACCCCTGTCTGCTGCGGGCACCCGTCTATTGTGGGCACCCCTGTCTATTGTGGGCACCCCTGTCTGCTGCGGGCACCCCTGTCTATTGTGGGCACCCCTGTCTATTGTGGGCACCCCTGTCTGCTGCGGGCACCCCTGTCTATTGTGGGCACCCCTGTCTGCTACGGGCACCCCTGTCTGCTGCGGGCACCCGTCTATTGTGGGCACCCCTGTCTATTGTGGGCACCCCTGTCTGCTGGGTGGGCACCCCTGTCTGCTGCGGGCACCCGTCTATTGTGGGCACCCCTGTATATTGTGGGCACCCCTGTCTGCTGCGGGCAACCCTGTCTATTGTGGGCACCCCTGTATATTGTGAGCACCCGTCTGCTGCGGGCACCCCTGTCTGCTGTGGGCACCCCCGTCTATTGTGGGCACCCCTGTCTATTGTGGGCACCCCTGTATATTGTGAGCACCCGTCTGCTGCGGGCACCCCTGTCTGCTGTGGGCACCCCCGTCTATTGTGGGCACCCCTGTGTATTGTGGGCACCCCTGTCTGCTGCGGGCATCCCTGTCTGCTGCCTTTGCACTTTTTAAGCCCCCCCCCCATGGCTAAACAAACCCAATTGCAGCACCTCTGAAAAGTGATTTGGGTTGGGATCGCTTTACAGAGGTGTATGACCGGCAGGGAGGAGGCACCTGCATTGGTCGCATTCGGGGGTTGATCTGCCCACTGATAGGGGGGATTTTTTTTTTTTCTTTTACCAAAGCATTGCAACTGCAGCATGTGAACATCCCCATCCAATGCCTTTGTAGCTTGGGGCGCAGTAAAAATGCAGGTCAACCGTGTGTTCTTACCACCCACCAAATCACAAGTCTAAATCAACTCTAAATAATAATAATGATCATAATAATAATATCTATCTGAACTGTAGGCTTTGTTCACACGGGCAGCCAGGGGGAAGTAAAAATGTGGCTCAGCCAAGTGTTCTTACCACCCACTAAATCACACGTCTACATGAATAATAATAATATGAAATTTAGGTTTTATTCAGAGTTCATGTAGACTTGTGATTTGGTGGGTGGTAAGAACACACAGTTGAGCTGCATTTTTACCGCTCGCTGGCTGCCCATGTGAACAAAGCCTACATTCCATATAGATAGTATTATTATTATTATATTATTATATGAAATTGAGGCTTTGTTGACACATGCAGCCAGGGGGCAGTATAATCAGGCAGTTAGGCCATGGTTTTACCACCCCGACTGCCCACATAAACACGCAACCACTTGCGTACGTATGGTGGGCATCACTACCACCGAACGTGACAAATGCAACTCTAACTGAATGACACGGACATCAATAGTGACCCCAACACAGCGATCGATGATAATACACGGTCACTGTACTGCTGGCACTGGCTGGGAAGGGGTTAACATCTCGGGGCGATCAAGGGGTTAACCGTGTGCAATGTGCGCTGCTTTTACTTTCATGTCTGGCTGTTTTTTCTCCCTGCTTTGCACGGAACAGAACACAGCCAGATCACTGTTCCCTGTACATGGAGTTCTGTGTTTTTTGGAAGCACAGAACTCTGTGGACACAGCCAATCAGCTGCCAAACCTGTGCTTTGTCCAATCACAGTATGGGTCTGCAGGGGGCGTGCGCCCCAACCTCACAGGAAGGCCAATCACATACATGTACATGACGGTGTCTGCTCCTGACTGCAGTATATGGACTGTGAGCGATCGGCAGGTGGATGACACCTTTGTAAGGTGGATGATGGTGGGGGAGAGCAGAACATTCCTCTACTGAAAATCTCCCACACGCTTTTTTTTTTATTTATGAAATGTCCATCGATATTGATTACATTTGCTTGGTTCCAAATGATCGATCGGAACAATAACGACCAATATCGAACTCCCAGCTCGCTCTGAGGTTGTCCTAAAGGGAGCTTTGGCGGGCTCTGATGGTCATTGTGGGTACTGCAACCGTCGCTCGGCAAGCGAGAGAAAACTGAACTTAGAGAGGCACATAGGTGACGACAAGGGCGGACTGACCATTTGGAAACTCGGGCACTGCCCGAGGGCCCGGGGTCAGTAGGGGGCCCCATGAGATGCCTCTGGTACCTTTTTCATAGGCTTTTTTGAGTTTGGGCAAGGACACAGGGCCCCCATGATCCCCTATTGCCCAGGGGCCCCATGAGTTGTCAGTCCACCCCTGGGGTGGGGAAGGGACACACCCAGGGGCGGACTTACCATTTGGGCACCCGGGCACTGCCCGAGGGCCCGAGGTCAGTAGGGGGCCCCATGAGATTCCCCTGGTACCTTTCATAGACTTTTTTGGGTGTGGTTTGAGTGTGGGTAAGGAAAAAGGGGCCCCACGATTTCCTATTGCCTGGGGGCCCCATGAGTTGTCAGTCCGCCCCTGGGTGACGAAATGCGGTATGGAACCCAAAAGCAAATTTTTATTAACCACATTACCCCCCTTCCTGACCAGGCCATTTATGATATGGCGATACGGCGCTGCGTTACTTTAACTGACAATTGCGCGGTCATGCAACACTGCACAGAAATGATATTTATGTTCTTCTTTCCCACAAATTGAGCTTTCTTTTGGTGGTATTTGATCACCTGGGAGTTTTTTATTTTTTGCACTATAAACAAAAAAAAAAAAGACAATTTTGAAAATAAATTTTTTTTAACTTTTTGCTCTAAAAGTGTGTCCAGTAAAAAAAAAAAAAAAATCAAATTTCGTCATAAATTTAGGCCATGTGAAAGTTATTTGCGTTTACAAATGGTGGCATATATACTGGAATTTTTTTTTTAATACTAGTAATGGCAGAGATCAGCGACTTATAGTGGGACTATGGCGGACATTCTAACACTAACTGCCACTGACATCCCCAGTGTCACTAGTAGTGATCAGTGCTAAAGAAAAAAAAGCACTGTACTAATGGCACTCTACAGGAAGCGGTTAACATCTGGGGCAATCAAAGGGTTAACTGCGTGCACTTTACTGTGTAAGCATGCTGCTTTGCATGGCTCTGCTATGCAGAACAAAACAAAGCAGTGTGCTGGAGCTGACAGGGGAGAGATCTGTGTTGTTTACATACAGAACTCTCCCCTGTCAGCGTTCTTCGTTGATCACTGGATGCCGGTGATCGACAGCCGCAGCCGCCAATGGCGAAGCGAGTAGGGCGACGCGTATGCCCCCTACCTGAAGATACAAAATCACGTATATATAGATGATTGACAGCCGTACCCACCAATGGCGGCGTGGGTAGGGCGGCGAAGTGGTGCATTATCTGACAGAAATGCAGGGGTGCCAAGATTTTTGGCCAGCACTGTATCTACACACTGGTTTACTTCATCAGGGCCCATCTCTATATTGGCTGCACTGTTCACATGGGCTGCAGCCTCTCCAAGGATATGTTCACCCCCCACCCAGGTCTCTATGGAGGTATGGACCTTCTGTTATGGGGTTGCAGGAAGTTCCAATGAGCTGTAATAGGGGAAACATCACCGCCTAAGTTTTGGTCTGGTGTGGTCTGCTCTGCAGGTTCCTCTGCCGCAATGGTGGTATCTGCCATTGATGGATCCTGGACCCTGTGACGGGGTTGTGTGGGTGAAGCCAAGCTGCGATAAATTCATACAACGGAGTTCTGTTTGCAGCAATTTATGTAAGTAGAGGAAGTTAGGGGGAGACTGTATGTGAGCATGCTTCACGTAATACCCTAAATATGGGTGCAGCAGGAAACATGGTCTACAAGGTGGACTAAGCCTTTAATCGCAAAACAGATTGCAAAAATGGCTCCCTGTGATGTGTGGAAGAGAAAACCCAAGTGGCGCACCAACAAACCCAACAGTTGCTCTGGCTAGGATCAGATGGGTTTCAAAGCGCCCTCCACGACCAAGCCCTATAAACAGGTCAAGGTGCGTTGTTGGCATGGCCTGGATGGAGCTGGGCTGGGGCTGCTTTTACGCTAGCAACTATCGGGTTTTGTTGGTGTGCGGCACCCCTGGGTCTTCTCTTCCCTGGGTCTTCACTTCCCCCTGGGCCTTCACTTCCCCCTGGGCCTTCACTTCCCTCTGGGTCTTCTCCTCCCTGGGCCTTCTCCTCCCTGGGCCTTCTCCTCCCTGGGCCTTCTCCTCCCTGGGCCTTCTCCTCCCTGGGCCTTCTCCTCCCTGGGCCTTCTCCTCCCTGGGTCTTCTCCTCCCTGGGTCTTCTCCTCCCTGGGTCTTCTCCTCCCTGGGTCTTCACTTCCCTGGGTCTTCACTTCCCTGGGTCTTCACTTCCCTGGGTCTTCACTTCCCTGGGTCATCTCTTCCCAAGGCAGCACCCTCAGTACGCGTTACGGAATCTGGATAGACGAACCTGGAGCAGCTCCCGTAGTTTCTTTGGTGCCGTGTCCTCTTGCTGTGTGTGACTTACTATATGTAGCATGAAGTTGATGTTCCGGGGAGTGTTCATTTCCTGATCCTCTGCTGCAATCATTGGTACGATCGGTCATCTCCCTGTCCTATAGGGACACAGGGGTTGGTGGGAGGAACCATGATGCAAGGCGGGGGACCTGGAAATGGACAATCCAGCCAGTTACTTTAGGGTCCATTTACTTCTCTGTGATGCATTGAAAATCAGACGAAACCGCAACACACTACCCAGGGGCGGACGAACAACTCATGGGGCCCTGGGCAATGAGGGAACATCAACTTCATGCTACATACAGTAAGTCACACACAGCATGAGGACACAGCACCAAAGTAACTACGGGAGCCGCTCCAGGTTCGTCTATCCAGATTCGGTAACTCGTACTGAGGGTGCTGGCCTGGGAAGAGCCTGACCTGGCTTGCTACACTCAAAAAAGGGAAGAAAGGACCCAGGGGTGCCGCACTCCAACAAAACCCAATGGTTGCTAGAGTAAAAGCAGCTCCATCCAGGCCGTGCCACCAACGCACCTTGACCTGTTTATAGGGCTTGGTCTTGGAGGGCGCTTTGAAATGGGGCCCCCGTGTCCTCGCCCACACTCAAACCACACAAGAAAGCCTATGAAAGGTACCAGGGGCATCTCATGGGGCCCCCTACTGACCCTGGGCCCTCGGGCAGTGCCCGAGTTCCTGAATGGTCAGTCCTCCCGACACTACCACATATACACTGTCTTATAGCTTGGCGTGCCATTTAAAATGAATAGCACCGCAATGTAAGTCATGTTACCTTGACTGGTTAGTGGAAATGGGCTGTAGAGGTACTTTTTCAAGTTTTAAATGCCCAGAAGTCCTGAAGTTGCACTGCATGTAGAGGTTTTCCTTACGTCATTGTACTGCTTCTTATTCAACAATCCGGTGTGCAGTTATTCCCATGTCTACTGAGACTCATCTTCACGTTGGCAGCAGGTAAATGCACGTTTGCTCAAGTTTGTCTAAGCAAAATAGAATTCTGGACTCACAGTGAAACACATTGAGAACAATGAGGGACACAGAAGTCTGAAACATTTGGGTTATAATGCCACCTACAAGAGGATTGGACACTGGCAAACGAAAAACTGTAAGCCAGCCCTGGGTATGAAACTGTGTCCTTCAACAAACTCCAAGAGAACAATGGATTGCATGAAGCTCATATAGCTGTCTGAGGGACCTTATGCCAGAAGCTGGCATCAGAAGAGGCTGAAATGTCCACCTGGTGAAACTTCATGAACTGAAGCCAAGATGCCCACAGCCCTAGTGGAATGAGCTTTGTCAGGAAAGGGTGGGACATCAAGGCCTCATCCAAGAGATCATAAGCTTGAATGATGGACTGACCGACCCACCTAGATATATAGTCCAACAAGAAACCAGGCCACCCTTCCTGGTCCCACCTGGGATAACAAACAGAGAATCTGTTTTCTGAAAGAAATGAAGTTGAGAGATATTGTAGACCAGGAGCAGGCAACATCGGCACTCCAGCTGTACTATGAATCCCATCATGCCTCTGTCAGTCATGCCTGTGGCTGTCCGAGTCTCGCAATGCCCATGTGACTTGCAGTTCTTCAACAACTGGAATGCCAAGATTGCCTGCCTCTGCTGTATGCCCTCATTTCAGATTAAAGTGGTCAGAAACCCTTACATATACTCAGTGTAGTGACTGGCCTCAGCTGATACACAGAGATGAAACTAATCCTACATGAGTTGTACCTGTTTATCTGCAGTATTCTCTAAATCCGTTCAAAGTGCTGAATTTATAAAGCTTACCTGAGAGTTCATAAAAAAGTGGGCGGAGAGCCAAAGTTACTCTCTGCAAAGCTCAGTGAGGAGAGCTCTGAGAGCTGATTAGAGGGAAGAGACAGCCCCCCCGCCTCCACAGTTTACAGGAACAGAGCTGAGGCTGTCAATATGCTGGAAGTCCCTCCCCTTTCACCATTTTCCTCTTGGCGTTAGGAACACTTGCCAGAATTGATTCATGCTGATAGTAGAGTAATGAAGCAGCAGTCAGAAATGACACTTAGTGCTCTTAACGGAGACAAGCACACACTATAGAGGGATATACTTTGTTCATATTTCATGTCTGAGGTTTACAACCACTTTAAGTCTTGAATCTATGGAGCTGAAGAAAAGACGTCCATCCTCCTAAGACACTAGCAAAATCCTGGAGGCATGCTGGCAGTAGGATGGGTTATCCTGGCCTGGCCTTCAATGTCTTGTTTGCCAGTGTCCAATCCTGCTGTAGGAGGCAATATAACCCAAATGTTTAAGAATTCTTTGCGGATGAGACAGAAAATAATGATTGGCTAGCTGGGGAGGGTTTACAGAAAGTTGTTTTCTTATGCGCAAAAAAAAAAAAAAACTTGCCTTAGACCTCACATTCTGGTCCTTTCACTTTGGGACTGATGACGTCACTCTCCACAGCCTCCTGGAAATGACGAGGGTCCAAGACCTCACAAGAATCCTCCTGCACTATTTGGTTACATCCCCCAGCAGGTTTTTTTTCATAGCAGTCTATGTTCCCATTGAGTAGATTTCCCCTTACTTCCTGTTTAAAAAAAAAAAAAAAACACAGAAAGTGACAAGATACAGTATTTCAACATAATAAGGGAAAATATCTTTTTTTTTTCTCGGTGAAAACTGTATAATATGGCATTTCCCTTCATTTTATGTCCTGGTGACAATGGTTTCCAAGACAAATAAATGGGGTGAAAGGAAATAAAAGCTTAACAGGGGTTTTAATCCTTCCCAGGGGCGGACTGACCATTTAAGCATTCGGGTACTGCCTGAGGGCCCAGGGTCAGTAGGGGGCCCCATGAGATGCCCCTGGTACCTTTTTTATACCCTTTTTTGAGTGTAGGCAAGGACACAGGGGCCCCATGATCCCCTATTGCCCAGGGGGCCCCATGAGTTGTCAGTCCGCCCCTGATCCTTCCTTATACTATCCACAACTATGAGACTATCCAAAACTTGAGATGATGTTTTGGATGGATTTCATTTTAACCCCTTGCCTACCGGGCACTTTCACCCCCGTCCTGCCCAGGCCAATTTTCAGCTTTCAGTGCTGTCACATTTTGAATGACAATTGCGCGGTCATGCAACACTGTACCCAGACAAAATTTTTATCTTTTTTGAGACAGATAGAACTTAATTTTGGTGGTATTTAATCACCTCTGGGTATTTAATTTTTTGCTAAACAAACTAAAAAAAAAAAAAAAAGGAGTGAACATTTTGAAAAAAAAAAAGTTTTTTCTTAGTTTCAGTTATAAATTTTGGAAATAAGTAATTTTTCTCCTTCACTGATGTGCGCTAATGAGGGTGCAATGATGGGCATTGATAGGCTGCACTGATGGGGAGGCACTGATAGGTGACACTGATAGGCATTGACAGGCATCACGGATGGGCACTGTAAGGCAGCACTCATATATGGCACTGATACAGTTGCAAGAAAAAGTATGTGAACCCCTTGGGATTACGTGGAGTTTTGCATTAATTGGGCATAAAATGTGCTCTGAACGTCATCTAAGTCACAACAATAGAAGAACACAGTCTACTGAGCATAATACTACACAAACATTAGATGTTGCCATGGTTTAGTTGCACATAACATGTAAACATTCATAGTGCAGGGAGGAAAAAGTATGTGAGGCCCTAGCTTAATGACTTCTCCCAGAGCTAATTGGAGCCAGGAGTGAGCCAACCTTGACTCCAATCAGTGTGATGATATTGGATGTGTTGATGACAGCTGTCCTGCCCTTAAAAAACACACACCTGTTTTGGGTTTACTGCTTTCAAGAAGCACTGTCTGATGTGAACCATGCCTCGCAGAAAAGAGCTCTCAGAAGACCTACGATCAAGAATTGTTGACTTGCATGAAGCTGGAAAGGGTTACAAAAGTATCTCCAAAAGCCTTGATGTTCATGTGTCCACGGTAAGACAGACTGTCTACAAATGGAGAAAGTTTAGCACTGTTGCTACTCTCCCTAGGCGTGGTCGTCCTATAAAAATGACTGCAAGAGCACAGCGCCGAATGCTGCATGAGGTAAAGAAGAATCCCAGAGTGTCAGCTAAAGACCTACAGAAATCTCTGGCACATGCTGACATTTTTGTTGACACATCTACAATAAGGAAAACATTAAACAAGAATGGAGTACATGGGAGGACACCACGGAGGAAGCCATTGCTGTCCAAAAAGAATATTGCAGCACGTTTGAAGTTTGCAAAAGAGCACCTGGATGTTCCACAGCACTACTGGCAAAATATACTGTGGACAGATGAAACCAAGATTGAGTTGTTTGGGAAGAACACACTGGTGGACTGACAACTCATGGGGCCCCCGGCAATAGGGGATCATGGGGCCTCTGTGTCCTTGCCCAAACTCAAAAAAGCCTATGAAAAAGGTACCAGGGGCATCTCATGGGGCCCCATACTGACCCCAGGCCCTCGGGCAGTGCCCAAGTTTCCAAATGGTCAGTCCGCCCCTGAGCATGTCTTTGGAGTGTGGGAGGAAATCGGAGTATCCGGAGGAAACCCACGCAGACACAGGGAGAACATGCAAACTATAGGCAGGTGGTGCCGTGGTTGTGATTTGAACCAATGACCCGAGTACTGTCAGGCAGAAGTGCTAACCATTTAGCCAAATAAATCACAAGGTGAGAGGCTGCAGCAGGGGCTGGTCTGTGTCAAACATTCGTGAACACAGCCAAAAACTGGGCACCAGGATTAAATGTATGCATCATCTCTGTGTTGGCATCTCGGTCCAGAAAGTAGATGATGCCTGAACAAAGATGTCTCCGTTTTTCTGGAGACACCTCCCAGTTTGGAAATTACTGTTCTCTGGGATCTCTGAACAGGAAGTCATGTGTGTGCAGGAAAATATCAATCCCACAGTACTCGTTAGGAACATGTACAAAACACATTTGTGGTTTTCAATAATTCAGCAGAGATGGAATAAATAAGCCGCTTCGCTCCTGAAATGCTATTAAGTCGAAAAGCAAAGTGAAACAACCGGCTCCTAATTAGCCGGGATTTAATGCATTTTATAGAAAAGAAAGTCAATTACACGTTATCACACATTACAGCGCGGCAGATAAAGACACTCAGCTCGCCCACAACGACAAATGTTCCCACGGCATGAGAAAGAAAATGGGATGGAAGGACTCCGCCCCTAAATGGAACCTGGTTATCGTATTAACAGGCATGGGCTGGCATTAAAGGGCAACTACAGTATAAGAAAAAAAAGAAAAAAAAGGTTTTTTTTTGTTTGTTTCTTTCAGTGTTGAATACAAACGGGAAAGTTTATAAATTCTGTTGGGATCTTTCTGCTGTGTAAGTCCCCAGTGGGTGTAATTCCCCCCACAAATTCCTGTCCTGGGGACATCCTGACCGAGTGGTCTATAGAGTCTGTCTTTTTTTTTTTTTTAATACTTTTTTTTTTTAACTTTTTAACCCCTCGCCTACAGGGCACTTCTACCCCCTTCCTGCCCAGGCCAATTTCCAGCTTTCAGCACTGTCACACTTTGAATGACAATTGCGCGGTCATGCAACACTGTAACCATATGAAATTTTTATTTTTTTTTTTGAGACAGATAGAGCTTTATTTTGGTGGTATTTAATCACCTCGGAGTTTTTATTTTTTCTTAAACAAACCAAAAACCACTGAAAATTTTGAAAAAAAAAACGTTTTTTTCTTAGTTTTTGTTATACAATTTTGTAAATAAGTGATTTTTCTCCTTCACTGATGTGTGCTAACGAGGCGGCACTGATAGGCTGCACTGATGGGCACTGATAGGTGGCACTGATGAGGAGGCACTGGTAGGTTGCACTGATGGGCATTGACAGGCATCACTGACGGGCACTGAAAGGCAGCACTGATACATGACACTGATAGGCAGCACTGACTGGCACTGTTAGGCGGCACTGACTGGCACTGTTTGGCAGCACTGATTGGCATTGATAGGTGGCACTGATGGGTGACATTGAAAGGCAGCTCAGATGGGCACTGATATGTGGCATTGATGTGCACTGGTATGCACTGATATGTGGCATTGATGTGGCACTGATGGGCACTGGCACTGATGGGCACTGACAGGTGGCACTTCTGGGGCCACACTGATCATCAGGGCACACTGATCATCAGTGCCCTGATTATCAGTGTACATGTGCCCTCCGCGGAAAGCCGATTACCGGATCTCCTCTCCTGTCAGCGTGACAGCTCGAGAGGAGAGAAATGCCGATAATCGGCATTTCCGTGTTTACATGTGATCAGCTGTGACTGGACACAGCTGATCACATGACCGAGCCGACATCTTCGGCTCTTTCCGTGATCCACTGTGTCCGAGGGACACAGCGCACCGGCGATAGCCCTGAGCCGCGCATGCGCAGTGAGAATGGCAGGACGTCATATGTCGTCCTATCAGAACGAGAGAACCACCTTGTGCCCGTCATTGGACTATAGGGCGGGAGGGAGGTGGTTAAGTATAGATCTATGTTTATCCCAAGCATGTGTGAAGCCACTTACTGTTGATTGGCTCACTACATTTGAAATTTATTCCAAACATCAACTACCCTTTCAGTGAAATAGTACTTTCTAAGATTAGTTTTGAACTTTCCTCCAGTTACTTTGAGGTTATGTCTCTTTGTTTTTGATTTTGGTTTCATATTGAACATGCTGCCCTCCTGAACCCTACTCACCGCCTTGATGTATTTTAAGGTTTCAGTAATGTCTCCTCTTTCCCTCCTTTCCTGCAGACTGGAGTCCCCGAAGTCGCTCTTGATATGTTTTATTCCTCAGATCTTTCACCATTTTTGTTACCCGTCTCTGGACTTGTTCTATCCTATCAATATCTTTTTGTAAGTGAGGTTGCCAGAACAGAGAGTCTATAACTAAAGATCTATATAGAGGAATCAGGACCTCCTTCCTCCTGCTGGTGACCCCTCTAGTGATATAAAGATCTATATAGAGGAATCAGGACCTCCTTCCTCCTGCTGGTGACCCCTCTAGTGATATAAAGATCTATATAGAGGAATCAGGACCTCCTTCCTCCTGCTGGTGACCCCTCTAGTGATATAAAGATCTATATAGAGGAATCAGGACCTCCTTCCTCCTGCTGGTGACCCCTCTAGTGATATAAAGATCTATATAGAGGAATCAGGACCTCCTTCCTCCTGCTGGTGACCCCTCTAGTGATATAAAGATCTATATAGAGGAATCAGGACCTCCTTCCTCCTGCTGGTGACTCCTCTAATGATATAAATATATACCTTAGATTGTACGCCCCTTGAGGGTTAGGGACTGATGTGAATTTACAATATACCGTATTTTTCGCTCCATAAGGCGACTTTTTTCCCCCCAAAAAGGGGGTGTGAAAGTCAGTGCGTCTTATGGAGCGAATATGGAGCGGACAGTCCGGTATTTCCACCGTGTCAGAATACCGGGCAGGCCGCTCAGCTCTTCTCTGCAGCAGAACTTTACCTGTTCCTTGGTCCAGTGCTGCGGAGTCTTCCAGTGTGGTCTCTCCGCTGTGACAGCCGGGTGCCCAGTGCGCATGCGCGAGAAGCGCTGCGCTTTGTGAATGGTACGGCGTCTTCTGGGACACATGACAGGTCCCAGAAGACCAATCACAAAGTGCAGCACTTCTCGCGCATGCGCACTGGGCATTCGACTGTCAGCCGGGTGGCGACACTACAGGGAGGATAACTCTGCGGAAGTGGGAGCGGTTACCTGTCAAATTCAGGTAACCGCTCCCCCTCCCTCCCCAAAGGTCTGCAGTCTCTGGTCATCCCCTGTACTGTCTGCAGTCTCTGGTCATCTCCTGTACTGTCTGCAGTGTCTGGTCATCTCCTGTACTGTCTGCAATCTCTGGTCATCTCCTGTACTATGTCCGCAGTCTCTGATCATCTCCTGTACTGTCTGCAGTCTCTGGTCATCTCCTGTACTGTCTGCAATCTCTGGTCATCTCTTGTACTGTCTGCAGTCTCTGGTCATCCCCTGTACTGTCTGCAGTCTCTGGTCATCCCCTGTACTATGTCCGCAGTCTCTGGTCATCCTCTGTACTGTGTCCGCAGTCTCTGGTCATCCCCTGTACTATGTCCGCAGTCTCTGGTCATCCCCTGTACTGTGTCCGCAGTCTCTGATCATCTCCTGTACTGTCTGCAGTCTCTGGTCATCTCCTGTACTGTCTGCAATCTCTGGTCATCTCTTGTACTGTCTGCAGTCTCTGGTCATCCCCTGTACTGTCTGCAGTCTCTGGTCATCTCCTGTACTGTCTGCAGTCTCTGGTCATCTCCTGTACTATGTCCGCAGTCTCTGGTCATCTCCTGTACTGTGTCCGCAGTCTCTGGTCATCTCCTGTACTATGTCCGCAGTCTCTGGTCATCTCCTGTACTATGTCTGTAGTCTCTGGTCATCCCCTGTACTGTGTCCGCAGTGTCTGGTCATCCCCTGTATTGTCTGCAGTCTCTGGTCATCTCCTGTAGTATGTCCGCAGTCTCTGGTCATCTCCTGTACTGTCCGCAGTCTCTGGTCATCTCCTGTAGTATGTCTTCCGTCTCTGGTCATCTCATGTAATATGTCCGCAGTCTCTGGTCATCTCATGTACTGTCCGCAGTCTCTGGTCATCTCCTGTACTGTGTCCGCAGTCTCTGGTCATCTCCTGTACTATGTTTGCAGTCTCTGGTCATCTCTGGTCATCTCCTGTACTGTGTCCGCAGTGTCTGGTCATCTCCTGTTCTGTCTGCAGTCTCTGGTCATCTCCTGTACTGTCCGCAGTCTCTGGTCATCTCCTGTTCTGTCTGCAGTCTCTGGTCATCTCCTGTACTGTCCGCAGTCTCTGGTCATCTCCTGTACTGTCCGCAGTGTTTGGTCATCTCCTGTACTGTCCGCAGTGTTTGGTCATCCCCTGCACTGTCCGCAGTCTCTTGGTCATCCCCTGTACTGTGTCCGCAGTCTCTTGGTCATCTCCTGTACTGTGTCCGCAGTCTCTGGTCATCTCCTGTAGTATGTCCGTAGTCTCTGGTCATCTCCTGTACTATGTTTGCAGTCTCTGGTCATCTCCTGTACTGTCCGCAGTCTCTGGTCATCTCCTGTACTGTCCGCAGTCTCTGGTCATCTCCTGTACTGTCCGCAGTCTCTGGTCATCTCCTGTACTGTGTCCGCAGTCTCCGGTCATCTCCTGTAGTATGTCTGCCGTCTCCGGTCATCTCCTGCACTGTGTCCGCAGTCTCCGGTCACCTCCTGTACTGTGTCCGCAGTCTCCGGTCACCTCCTGTACTATGTCCGCAGTCTCCAGTCACCTCCTGTACTGTGTCCGCAGTCTCTGGTCATCCCCTGTACTGTCCGCAGTGTCTGGTCATCTCCTGTATTGTCCGCAGTCTCTGGTCATCTCCTGTACTGTGTCCGCAGTCTCTGGTCATCTCCTGTACTGTGTCCGCAGTCTCTGGACATCTCCTGTACTGTGTCCGCAGTCTCTGGTCACCTCCTGTACTATGTCTGCAGTCTCTGGTCATCCCCTGTACCGTGTCCGCAGTCTCTGGTCATCCCCTGTACTATGTCCGCAGCCTCTGGTCATCTCCTGTACTATGTCCGCAGTCTCTGGTCATCTCCTGTACCGTGTCTGCAGTCTCTGGTCATCTCCTGTACCATGTCTGCAGTCTCTGGTCATCTCCTGTACCATGTCTGCAGTCTCTGGTCATCTCCTGTACTGGTTCCGCAGTCTCTGGTCATCTCCTGTACTATGTCTGCAGTCCATTGGTTCAGAATATTTTTTTTCTTGTTTTCCGCCTCTAAAACCTAGGTGCGTCTTATGGTCAGGTGCGTCTTATGGAGCGAAAAATACGGTATATGTAAAGCGCTGCATAAATATATAAGTACCTGAAATAAATAAAATAAATATAGGGGAATCAGGTCCTCCTTCCACCTGCTGGTGACCCCGCTAGTGACGCATCCTAGAATTCTATTTGCTTTCCCCACTGCTTGCTCATTTTGCAATCATCTGAAATAAGTACCCCCAAAGTTTTTACCTCTGTAGTGCTGGCCAACACTGTATCCCCAATGCTGTACCCTATGAAGGGATTCGTTTTCCCTAGGTGCATGATTTTACATTTAGAAACATTGAACTGCAGTTTCCAGCAATGCAAATCATGTTCCATGTTACAGACACCTTCAGGGATATCAACCCTATTACACACCTTTATGTCATCAGCAAAAATACATACCTTACCCACCAAACCTTTTGTGAAATCACTTACATGTAGATTAAATAGAACAGGACCTAGTACAGAGCCTTGGGGTACACCACTAGTGACTGGTCTCTGTTCCAATGAACCCCATTTACAACCACAATCTGGTATCTATCCTTTATCCAATTGCATATCCACTGAACCACCCAAGGGTTAAGCCCTATGTTGTACAACTTATGTATTATTATTAATATACAGTATTTATATAGTGCCAAAGGGTGTACTCAGCGCTGTACAATAGCAAGGGGGACAGAACATGAGACAAGACAGAAACAATACAATACACGAGGGGTTCGAGGGCCCTGCTCCTTGGAGCTTACAATCCAGGAGGGAGGGTAAGTGGTACAGGAGGAAATGGCTGGAGGAGTGGAGGAGGTCAGCTGTTAGGTGAGGGTGGGGTAGGCTTCCCTGAAGAGGTGGGTCTTCAGGATGCGCCTGAAGGTGATGAGGGTGACAGTCTGATGGATTAGGGTAGGGAATTCCAGAGGATGGGGGAAGTCCTGAAGAAATCCTGCAATCGGGCGTGGGAGGAGGAGACCAGGGAGCTAGAGAGTAGGAGGTCCTGTGAAGGGCACGGGTAGGGTGGTATTTGGGTATCAGGTCAGTTATGTAGTTTGGGGCAGCGTTGTGAATGGCTTTGTAGGTCAGGGTTAGCAGTTTGATTAGATTGTTATCTGGAACTGTATCATTTGCCTTGCTGATATCAAGATATGCTGTGTCAACAGCACCACTCTGGTCCAAAGCATTGGTGATGTAGTCAAAATTTCAGTCAAATTACCCTGACATGATCTGCCCTCAGTAAAGCCATGCTGATTTAGGTCCAGCAAGTTGTGTGTTTTTAGTGATCAATGATCCTTCTTTTCAGGTGTGATTCCATTAACTTGACTACAATCAATGTTAAACTCACCAGCCTGTAATTGCCAACTTCTACCTTGCTGCCCTTCTTGTGGATAGAGGTACAATATTAGCTGTCCACCAGTCACAGGGAACTTCTGTTAGAAGAGATTGATTAAAAAGATCTATTAATTAATGGTCCAACAACTTTACGACAAAGTTCTCTGGGAAGAATACCATCATGGCCCATTGGTTTATTAACCCCTTCCAGACCGGACACTTTTACTCCCTTCCTGTCCAGGCCAATTTTCAGCTTCTAGCGCTATCACACTATGAATGACAATTGCGCGGTCATGCAACACTGTACCCATATGAATTTTTTACCATTTTTTTGCGACAGATAAAGCTTTATTTTGGTGGTATTTATTCACCACTGGGATTTTTATTTTTTTTTGCTATTTAAATGAAAATGTCCAAAACTTTTGAAAAAAAGTGTTTTTTTTATAACATTTTGCAAATAAATAGTATTTCATCATAAATCTTGGCCAAAATGTATTCCGTTATCTTTTTAGTAAAAAAAAAAAAATCCAAATTAGTTTATAACCAAAAATTATAATTTTTAAACATTTTTTGTTACATTTTTATATTATTATTTTTTATTTATATATAAATATATTTTTTTTACATACTGTCACCCTAGCAGTACAGTGTCAACATGGTGACACTATACTACATGTGGGGGGTGATGAAGATTTTTTTTTTTTTTACACTGATTGCTTTTACACCCATATAGGATGTAAAAGCAATCATTTCTCTTTCTCTCTGTCTGCATTCTTGCTGTGATTGGTCACACCTTGTCACATGGTACAAGGCTGTTGTGAATAGCCTTGTACCATGTGACCTCTGTGATCATTCACAGATTTCACACGTAGTAAGCAATGATGTCACAAGTGACATCTTGCTTACTACTCTGCATGTGATCACTGATTGGCCAATCAGTGATCACATGATCGAGATCTTGTACAGAGGTCCCGTCCGAGGACACAGCGGGCACCGGATCACAGTGCTGCGCGCTCGCATGGAGCGTGCACAAGCAGGGTGTGGGGAGGCCGTTTATAAACAGCCACCCGACCCTGTACTGCCACCGTCCGGCCGTTTATATACAACGGCCGGCCGGGAAGTGGTTAAGCTTTAACTGAGCCATTTCCTCTGTCTCCTAAAAATGAACCCTCATGCAAACAAGAGCAATTGTTGACCAGGGGTGGACTGACCATTTGAGCACTCGGGCACTGCCCAAGGGCCCGGTGTCAGTAGGGGGCCCCATGAAATGCCCCTGGTACCTTTTATAGGCTTTTTTGGGTGTGCTTTGAGTGTGGGCAAGGACACAGGGGCCCCATGATCCCCTATTGCCCGGGGGCCCCATGAGTTGTCAGTCCGCCCCTGGTGTTGACTTTTCAACAAACGTACGGATCTTGGCAACAACAGTGTACGGTCATCCACCTGTTAATTGTCCGTGCTCTGCGGTAAGAGCCGGACTGGCACCTGTGTTTTTGGGGTTAGAGAGCAGTGGACTGACTTGGAATGATGTATAGTGGTTTAAAATGCGGCTTCTACTGGTGGCCCAAACTCCCTCCACAGCTGTTGGCACTTGGTTACATGGTGTGCAAATACCAAGAACCAATGGTATTTACACAGGGGGATGGGTGCTGTGCCCTTCAATGAATACAGAGAGTTTTTACAGAGAGTACAAAATAATCTATTTGCTCATTGGAGGACATAGCTTTAGATGATCTCCAACTGGGACTGGGATTGCCAAAGCAGTGCCACAATGGGGCAGGCAAAAAAATGAAATGGAAAATCGGACTGACTGTCTAGACCAGGGTTTCTCAACCATGGTTCCATGGATCCCTGTGGTTCCTTGAGCAATGAGCAATTTCTGCCTCTCGGATAAGTTCCCAGTGACACTGTTGATCTTTTTAGCTATCTGTAAGGGGGTATTTCTTCACCAATGATCACAAGTGTAAGAAGCATTCTTCCCACTAGGCCTCACACTAATGTATCATGAGTTGTAGAAATACCAATTTTTAGCAGGGGCTCCCTGAGACCAGAAGGTTATTTTAAGGGTTCCTCTGCGTTGAAAAGGTTGAGAAGGTTTGGTCTAGAGAAAAGGGACACCCCAAAACTGGTACGGACTGCTGTTGCCATATCCACATTGTCAAATTTGTTTAAACAGAGGTTCTTGGCCCTTGATGGCATATGCTTGTACAATGGTTTGCCGGATCCAACACAAGATGGTAGCTGTCAATGCTGTAAAGATTGTACATGAGCCCTCTACAACTACAATTTGGGAGTTTGTCTGATGAAACCTAGCTGTAGAACTGTAAATACACACACTGTGACTATATCCAGCCACTTCTATAGGGTGGACTGATTTGGGACACAATGATGGAAGCCAGGGGCGGACTGACCACTCATGGGGCCCCCGGGCAATAGGGGATCATGGGGCCCCTGTGTCCTTGCCCAAACTCAAAAAAGTCTTTGAAAAAGGTACCAGGGGCATCTCATGGGGCCCCCTACTGACCCCGGGACCTCGGGCAGTGCCCGAGTTTCCAAATGGTCAGTCCACCCCTGATGGAAGCACAATGTCTTCATTCTGGTAAAAGGCTGCCACCACCTTCAGCCAAAGAAGTGCCTTGGACAGAAGATAGCTTCATCCTTATGCAACACCAAACATGGGGGCTTGCAGGATGATGCTGCCAGTTCAGATACCCTGCCTGCCAAAGTGACGGCCACCAGAAAAAACACTTTACAATGTCAGCCACAGGATTTCTATGAGGGTTCTGCAAAAACCACCCTTCAAAAACAATACTAGATTCAGGTCCCATGGTGACTGGACAGGAGGGGAAATGTGCTTAACTCCCTGAATAAAGGTGTGGAAAGGTGGCAGTGACGCCAGTGGACTTTGCAGCAAAATTACCAAAGTTGACACCAGAACCTTATGCCTCTGATCCATTCCACACAGGAGAAAGGCCCGTGAAACAGTACAGGGGTATAGAACCCAGGGATCTGGAGGAAAATTCTATGTTCTGACTCCTAAAAATTATTAAGTCATAAAAAGAGGGATAGAGAGAGGAAGGCTGTGAGTGAGGAGACAAGAGAGCATGCTAGAGAGAGCTACAAGGAGAAATGTTCACCATCCCACATTTAAAGATCTTTGTGAAACCTGCCTGTACTGATTTACTTTGGACTGAGGTCAAGATAAACTGAGTGCAGTGCTTGGTAGATAGACTGACTGGTTGGACTTGGATTCAGCCTACAAAGATATTTTTAGAGCAGTCTTTCTTAACCAGGGTTCCATGGAATGCTAGGGTTCTTTCAGAGGTTGCTAGGGGTTCCTTGAACAGTTTCTGCCCCTCAGACAAGTTATTGCTAACACCAACAAGCTTTTCAGTTATTTTTAAGGGAGTAGGAGGTCATTCTATTCACTGACCACCAGTGTAAAGGGTCACTGCACTGACCACCAGTGTAAGGGGTCATTGCACTGACCACCAGTGTAAGGGGTCACTGCACTGACCACCAGTGTAAAGGGTCACTGCACTGACCACCAGTGTAAGGGGTCATTGCACTGACCACCAGTGTAAGGGGTCACTGCACTATCCACCAGTGTAAGGGGTCACTGCACTATCCACCAGTGTAAGGGGTCACTGCACTGACAACCAGTGTAAGGGGTCACTGCACTATCCATCAGTGTAAGGGGTCACGGAAATAAGCACCAGTGTAAGGGGTTGATACAATAATCACCAGTGTAAGGGGGCACTACAATTCTAATGGCCTGCATTTCTTTTCTAGCCTTTATTATTTGCTCAATAGGATTAAAAGGGGTCACTTAAAATGGCCATCAGTGTAAGGGGTCACTGAAACGAAATGGCCATCAGTGTAAGGGGTCACTGAAACGAAATGGCCATCAGTGTAAGGGGTCACTGCACTGACCCCCAGTGTAAGGGGTGTCTGAAATACCCACCGATGTAGAGAGTCAATGCGATGACCACCAATGTAAGGGTTTGATATAAAGACCACCAGTGTAAGGGGCCACTACAATCTTCATGGTCTGCATTTCTTTTCTGGCCTTTATTATCATTTGCCTAATAGGATTAAAATGTAAGGGACTGCGTTGTTGACCACAAGTGTAAGGGGTTACTGAAATGACCACCAGTGTAAGGCGTCATTAAAATGACCACCAGTGTAAGGGGTCACGGAAGAGTACCAGTGTAAGGGGTCAATGCAATGACCACCAATGTAAAGGGTCAATGCAATGACCACCAATGTAAAGGGTTGATACAATGACCACCAGTGTAAGGGCCACTACAGTTTTCATGGTCTGCATTTCCTTTCTAGCCTTTATTATATATTTAATAGAATTAAATATAAGGCTCACTGCACTGGCCATGAAAGTAGGGCGTCACTGAAACAAAATGACCACCAATGTAAGGGGTCACTGCACTGACCAGCAGTGTAAGGGGTCACTGAAATAACCACTAATGTAGAAAGTCAATGCGATGAACACCAATGTAATGGGTTGATGCAATGGCCACCACTGTAAGGTAGGACATAGACGGGCCGTTTATCGGCCTATAAACGGAAAAACGATCCTTGCTGGCAGCGATGCTGCCACCAATGTCCATGAAAAACGGCCGTTTTTCGTGGATTTTCATGCCTGACCGTTAAAAGTAAACAAGAAGATCCGCGAAAAATGGCCGAAGGGCTGACCCCACTAACGGAGATAAACGACCGGTCTATGGCCTGCATAAGGGGCACAAGAGTTTGCATGGACTGCATTTTTTTTCTGGCCTTTATTATTATTTAATTGGATTAAATGTAAGGCTCACTGCACTGACCACCAGTTTAAGTGGCCAATGAAACAAATGAACACCAGTGTAAGGGGTCACTGAAATGACCACCAATGTAAGGGAAACATAAAAAAAAGATTCCAACCGCCACACACCATACAGAGCCGTATGTAAAAAAAGTGAAAGCAACCTCAAGCCAAGCCATGCGCCCCCATGCTTTTCACCCCACCCCCAGGGCTTAATCATGGAGGTCCAATGTAAGGGGTTGATGCAATGACCACCAGTGTGGGCACTACAATTTTCATGGTTTGCATTTCTTTTCTGGCCTTTATTATTATTTTATAGGATGGTTCTTAAAGTCATTTTGTTATATAGAGCAGCCCTAAGTGGTCAATACTCCATGTATGCCAGATGGTTTAATTTATTTTAAATACACAGGCTACCGTTCACACTAACGTCCCGTAAACTGTAGCTATAATAATAATATTTAGGAGAGGTTCCAGAAGACCTGGAAAATATTTCAATGGTTCTTGTGGTGGTAATAAGGTTGAGAAAGGCTGTTCTAGAGTCTGAGAAAACTGGAGGACCCAGACAAACCTACTCAAGCACGGCGAGCAAAGTACTGATTTTCATGGTTTGGTTGGGTTGGGTTGACTAACATGAGTTGCTGTTTTGGAATCCCATCAAGGTTCTGCAGGGTTCATCCAGGCAATAATAAACTAAAGTAAAGATTAAGTGTCAGACAAGAAGCTTTTAATTGGAATTCATCTGATAACTTAGAATGTGATATCACGCATAGCTCGGGCAGATGCGATACATCACTTAAGAATCTGAGCCTGGATCCTGCTGGCCATTACGGATGGAGAAAGCATATGGTAATGGTGTAAAGGCCAGGTGTCCACCAAGCTTGGCCATATGGTGTATTTCTAGTACAGTCCCACAGTAAAATGCAGACATGGGAGTTCCAATATCTGTCCATCTCCAAAGCCTCACTTTCAATTGTCCCAAAGTGTCCTCCCTCTTGATTAGAGGGAGGACACATTGGGATGGGGCAGAGCCATAATCTTTGGGTGGAGTTGAAGCCTACAAGCAATCCAGACCAACTCTTATCATACCTGAAACACCAGACATCCCACTGAGCATGTGATGTGCTTTTCATTACCATAAGTCTTGTTACTTGGTTTATGTTATTATAGGATTTACATTGTGCAGATCCTGGGTGGGAACAGCAAATTCACCATAACAAACAGGATATGGGAGAGGATTACAGTGTATCTAAAGCCAAATCTTATACAGTGGATATAAAAAGTCTACACACCCATGTTAAAATGTCAGGTTTCTGTGATGTAAAAAAAATGAGACAAAGAAATCATTTCAGAACTTTTTCCACCTTTAATGTGACCTATAAACTGTACAACTCAATTGAAAAAAAAAAAACAGAAATCTTTTAGGGGGAGGGGGAAGTAAAAATAAAAAACTAAAATAATACTGTTGCATAAGTGTGCACACCCTTAAACTAATCCTTTGTTGAAGCCCCTTTTGATGTGATTCCAGCACTCAGTCTTTTTGGGTATGAGTCTATCAGCATGGCACATCCTGACTTGGCAATATTTGCCCGCTCTTCCTTGCAAAAACACTCCAAATCTGTCAGATTGCGAGGGCGTCTCCTGTGCACAGCCCTCTTCAGATCACCCCACAGATTTTTCATCGGATTCAGGTCTGGGCTCTGGCTGGGCCATTCCAAAACTTTCATCTTCTTCTGGTGAAGCCATTCCTTTGTTGATTTGGATGAATGCTTTGGGTCGTTGTCATGCTGAAAGATGAAGTTCCTCTTCATTGTCAGGAATGGACTCGCCAGTGGTGGTGGGACTCACCTGCCTTGTGGGCTGCAGTACCAAGGCTGGCCAGCGGGTGCTCTCAGCAGCCAGAATCTCACTCCTTCAATCAGGCCATCACCTGAGGCTGATTGCAGGAGGTGTATTTAAGCAGGACCAGGCCTGTGATCAGTACCTTGGTGTATGTTTCCCATGAGCCCCTGTACCTGCATCCTGTCTGCTTCCTGCCTGATCCTGACTCTGAATGAACTCCGCCTGTCCTGACCTTGGCTATTCCTGACCACTCTTCCGCTCGCTCCTGATACCCTGTTTGCCTGTTAGCTACCGACCCAGCCTGCCTAACTACGTTGTGCTCAATATATATATATATATATATATATATATATATATCAGTTTAGGTTTGGGTTTGTTTCAACTTGTTGTATGTATTTGTGTTAGTTTTGGGTTTGGTTTGTTGCACTGCATTTGTTTGTGTTGTCCTTAATAAATTATCTTGTTTACACACTAAAGCTGAAGTCTGTGTTTCCCTGTGTCAGTCCACACACCTCTGGTCATTCCCAGAGCCCTGACATTCATGTTCAGCTTTCTAGCAGAAGTCTGAAGATTTTGTGCCAATATTGACTGGTATTTGGAACTGTTCATAATTCCCTCTACCTTGACTAAGGCCCCAGTTCCAGCTGAAGAAAACCAGCCACAAAGCATGATGCTGCCACCACCATGCTTCACGGTGGGTATGGTGTTCTTTTGGCGATGTGCAGTGTTGTTTTTGCACCAAACATATTTTTTGGAATTATGGCCAAAAACTTCAACCTTGGTTTCATCAGACCAGAACACATTTTCCCACATGCTTTTGGGAGACTTCAGATGTGTTTTTGCCAAATGTAACCCCGCTTGGATGTTTTTCTTCATAAGAAAAGGCTTCCGTCTTGCCACTCTACCCCATAGCCCAGACATATGAAGAATATGGGAGATTATTGTCACATGGACCACACAGCCAGTACTTGATAGATATGTATTTGTACTGTATACTGTATTTTTCAGTAAACAAAAAAAATGCACTAAAATGAATTTTAGTGCACACAAACCCAAATTTCTTGGTGAAATATAAAAGATGGGGTTGTGTCGAGTAAATAGACACCAAACATGTCAAGACTCAAAGCTACATGCACCTGTGAAATGGGGAAAACATTCAGGTTTACAATAGCTTGGAAGTCAAGTAGATGTGTTACCAGTATGAACAAACAGAACTGAGACTACCACCGCTTGAAGCTGGTTGGTTTTCTCTGACTGGTATCAGAAATTTGTTGTCAGAAGCTTTCCAAGCCCAGGCCACATGACGCAGGAAACCAGTGACCCAAGGTGTGAGAAGAAAACTAAACCAGCTCTACCCAAAGCTGGAGGCCTTGAAGTTTCTCGGCAGTGCTGGCAAAACAGGCAACTAATGGTGGTTTCCAGAGTGTGGCCCCCATGACAGTCAGTAGCAAGGATCAAGTGTAGACATAATTTGTGTAGAAGTACAAGATGTCTTTATAGCAGCATTAAACACTATATTGCAGCTTACTAATTCTTAGGTGTGATGGCTGCGTTCATTTTCAGGCTCTCTTTCTTCAATTTGTAGCTGGCGATCCAGCCAGTAAGTCTGCTTTTCAAAAGAACAAGCTGTCCTGCAGAATGTACCAGTTATAGAGATACGACAAACCATTTAATACCAGCAGGGGTGCTTACAATAATCAGCTTTTATTTATCAATGCAAAACCTTTATGCCAAAAGGAACAAAACTGTTGCTGTAACTGATTATAAAGTATTACCTGGAATTTGGCTTCAATTTGTTAGTGTATCTAAATCTTCTAGTACATCCAACATTCCCCACAGACTGACAATTGTTCAAAGGTGCCCCCTGTGCTCCTTCATCCAGAGTGGAGGCATTCTAATACAGGAGGTGTGTTACTAGCCAGTTCACCAGGTAAAAACAGTGAGGAAAAAAAGAAAACTAATGCAGCCACCATATCTAATGATTGGTAAGCTGCACTATATTACATTTTTGGTATGGGGTTTAATACAAGGGCCATCTTAATGAATGGCCACACCTGGGCACTGCCGTCCCATGATCAGAGCTAGGAAAAGGGGGGAGCTGGGTCCTGTGTTGGGGGGGGGGGGTGCACTGGCGATTTGGCCGCTTGTGCTACACATCTTTGACAGGAGTAACTGCAATGTCTTTCCTGTCAGAAGGAAAAGCAGCTGACTTCTGCTGGAGAGTGTATTCAGCTTTCTCCCCCCTCCTGCAGGGGGTGGAAGAGAGCTGGCGCTGAGACTGAGAACTCATCTCAGTCTCAGTGTGGGAGGGAAGGGAGATGCTGCCTTTGTTGCAGGTGGGAACAGCATTTGTGATCTGTGAGTGCAAGGGGGGTGTAAGGGGATACTGGGATGGGAACCTGATGTATAGGGGAATCGGATGTATGGCAACACTGATGGGGACACCTGATGGATGAGGACACTGTGATGGAGACACTTGATGGATTGGGACACTGTGGTGGGGACACCTGATGGATGGGGGAACCTGATACATGGGGACACCTGATGGATGGGGGCACTGATGGGAGAAGCTGATGCGTAGGGACACCTTGATGGGAGAACCTGATGTATGGGAACACTGTGGTGGGGGACCCCGGATATAAAGGGGCACTCTGATGGAGACACCTGATATATGGGGACATCGTGATCAGGACACCTGGTGTATGAGGGCATATAAGGGGGCACTCTGACGGAGACACCTCACTGATGGGGACACCTGAAAGATGAGAACACTGTGATGGGAGAACCTGATGTATGGGGAGTCTGATGGAGATACCTGATGTATAGGGACACTGTGATGGGGATACCTGATGGATGATGACACTCTGATGGGAGAACCTGATGTATGGAGACATTGTGATTGGGACACCTGATGTATGGGGACATTGTGATTGGGACACCTGATGTATGGGGACATTGTGATTGGGACACCTGATGTATGGGGACATTGTGATTGGGACACATGATATAAGGGGGCACTCTGATGGAGACACCTGATGCATGGGGACACTTTGATTGGAGAACCTGATGTATGGGGACATTGTGATTGGGACACCTGATGTATGGGGACATTGTGCCTGGGACACCTGATATAAGGGGGGAAACTCTGATGGAGACACCTTATGCATGGGGACACTTTGATGGGAGAACCTGATGTATGGGGACATTGTGATTGGGACACATGATATAAGGGGGCACTCTGATGGAGACACCTGATGCATGGGGAAACTTTGATGGGAGAACCTGATCTATGGGGCATTGTGATTGGAAAACCTGATGTATGGGGACATTGTGATTGGGACACCTGATGTATAGGGACATTGTGATTGGGACACTTGATGTATGGGGACATTGTGATTGGGACACCTGATGTATGGGGACATTGTGATTGGGACACCTGATGTATGGGGACATTGTGATTGGGACACCTGATGTATGGGGACATTGTGATTGGGACACCTGATATAAGGGGGCACTCTGATCGAGACACCTGATGCATGGGGAAACTTTGATGGGAGAACCTGATCTATGGGGACATTGTGATTGGGACACCTGATGTATGGGGACATTGTGCCTGGGACACCTGATATAAGGGGGGAAACTCTGATGGAGACACCTTATGCATGGGGACACTTTGATGGGAGAACCTGATGTATGGGGACATTGTGATTGGGACACATGATATAAGGGGGCACTCTGATGGAGACACCTGATGCATGGGGAAACTTTGATGGGAGAACCTGATCTATGGGGCATTGTGATTGGAAAACCTGATGTATGGGGACATTGTGATTGGGACACCTGATGTATAGGGACATTGTGATTGGGACACTTGATGTATGGGGACATTGTGATTGGGACACCTGATGTATGGGGACATTGTGATTGGGACACCTGATGTATGGGGACATTGTGATTGGGACACCTGATGTATGGGGACATTGTGATTGGGACACCTGATATAAGGGGGCACTCTGATCGAGACACCTGATGCATGGGGAAACTTTGATGGGAGAACCTGATCTATGGGGACATTGTGATTGGAAAACCTGATATATGGGGACATTGTGATTGAGACACCTGATATAAGGGGGCACTCTGATGGAGACACCTCAGTGATGGGGACACCTGATGCAGGCTGGTAGTGGCCCCAGTAAATTACTCTGCCCAGGGGCCCATGATGCTATTAAGATGGCACTGTTTAATACCACTTTAAAATGTAAGTTTATGTGAAGGAAAAAAAAAAAAAAACAGGCAGGATTTTAATGCAGAAGATACAGTACATACTATATGCCACTCCTGCATGAAAATTCCATTACTTGCCCGTGTGCCCCGTACACTGAGCTGTGTATGAATTGCAGCAATAACAAGATAAACGCCTGTGCATGCACGGGAGTGATGTCATTTTAGTCAGGCTAAATAAAATGGCCCGCGGATGGGAAAACGGAAGCTGATCCGACCGAAGATGACAACTGGGGAGCTCCGGTTGATGACAACGCTGAATGGAAGGTGAGTATACTTCCGCATTAAACACTTCATCTCTCGTACCTTTAGGCTTCATTCATGTGGCTGTTAGAAAAATGTATATACAAGACTTTTTTAAATTACAGATCTGAATGTACCTGCATTGTTTTCAATGGAGCCAGTCATACAGATCCATAACACAGAATGCAAAACTCTGCATCCAAGGGCATGCACTTCACGTGCCTAGGTGTATAAACGCATGTATACGGGTTTGTAAGCACCTAATGTAAGCCTAAACAAAGCGGAAAATAAATCATATAAACAAATGATGTACACATACGTGTCTTAAACGCATTTAAACCCATCTATGTGCAAATACTTCACAGATCACTACGCAGGAACTTTCCTTCTTGAAAATACGTGTGTAATAACATCAGTACATTTTTTTTATGGCCATACAAATGAAGCCTTATGGGTTCTTGCAGCCGGTACTGATGTACGCACACCAGATATTCCTGGCAGAAAGTTTCTGCATAAACAAAAGGATGGGCTGTATAGTACAGCCATATGTTATTATTATTATACAGGATTTATATAGCACCAACAGTTTGCGCAGCGCTTTACAATATAAGGGGGGGGGGGGGGGCGGTACAATTACAATACATTTCAGTACAGAAGGAATAGGAGGGCCCGGTTCAAGGAGCTTACAATCTAAAGGAAGGGGGAGGTGATAGCTGCGGGGGGATGATCTGGTGGAGGTGATTCAAGTACAGTTCTTAGGTGGAGGTGGAGTAGCCTTCCCTGAAGAAGTGAGTTTTCAAAGATCGCCTAAAGGCAGACAGGGTGGGGGCTGACTGGACATGCTGTGGTAGGGAGTTCCAGAGGATGGGGGAGGCTCTGGAGAAGTCCTGGAGGCGAGCGTGGGAGGAGGTGATGAGGGAGCTAGAGAGGAAGATATCATGGGAGGAGCGGAGTGGGCGATTTGGGCAGTATCTGTGGATGAGGTTGGCGATGTAGCTAGGGGCAGTGCTGTGGATGGCTTTGTATGCTGTGGTTAGTATTTTGAATTTTATACGTTGGGTTAGTGGAAGCCAGTGGAGGGATTGGCAGAGAGGGGCAGCAGTCGCTGATCGGTCGGTAAGGTGTATGAGTCTAGCAGAAGTCGCTGATCGGTTGGTAAGGTGTATGACTCTAGCAGCAGTCGCTGATCGGTCGGTAAGGTGTATGAGTCTAGCAGCAGTCGCTGATCGGTTGGTAAGGTGTATGAGTCTAGCAGCAGTCACTGATCGGTTGGTAAGGTGTATGACTCTAGCAGCAGTCGCTGATCGGTTGGTAAGGTGTATGAGTCTAGCAGCAGTCGCTGATCGGTTGGTAAGGTGTATGAGTCTAGCAGCAGTCGCTGATCGGTTGGTAAGGTGTATGAGTCTAGCAGCAGTCGCTGATCGGTTGGTAAGGTGTATGAGTCTAGCGGCAGTCGCTGATCGGTGGGTAAGGTGTAAGAGTCTAGCAGCAGCATTCATAATAGACTAAAGGGGGGATAGCCTGTGTAACGGTAGACCAGTGAGGAGGGAGTTGCAGTAATCGAGGCGGAATAAAACCAAGGCGTGGATAAGTTGTTTTATATGTGCTTTTTTTTTTTTTTAAGGGGTTGTGGCATATGCACATACAGTTTGGCATTTTGCTAGCACTTTGGTGAATATTTGTGTTCTGCGCTGTGGATAAAACCATCAGCTCAAGTGTTGTGCATGTATTCTAAGGAAACGCTGCCCCTAGTGGCTGCGTGTAAAATAATACCAACAAGCACTGCGCATGTATTCTAAGGAAACGCTGCCCCTAGTGGCCGAATGCAAAATAATACTAACAAGCACTGCGCATGTATTCTAAGGAAATGCTGCCCCTAGTGGCCGAATGCAAAATAATACCAACAAGCACTGCGCATGTATTCTAAGGAAACGCTGCCCCTAGTGGCCGAATGCAAAATAATAGCAGCAAGCACTGCGCATGTATTCTAAGGAAACGCTGCCCCTAGTGGCCGAATGCAAAATAATAGCAGCAAGCACTGCGCATGTATTCTAAGGAAACGCTGCCCCTAGTGGCTGAATGCAAAATAATACCAACAAGCACTGCACGTGTATTTTTTAAAGGAAATACTGCCCCTAGTGGCTGAATGCAAAATAACACACACATCATATATTTTTTTTTTAATTATTAAGTTTATATAAAATATTTATTGAGCCCAAACTGTGTCAGTTTCTTCTTGTATGGCAGAATATTATCATCTGGTAACACATTATGTCCTGGCTTATACACTTCTATGTACTGTGACCCCATTTAAAGCGCATCTGCACCCATTTACAAAAATGTTATATAGTGCAGCTTACCAGTCCTTCGGCGTGATTGCTGCCTTAATTTTTTTCCCTTTTTATTCCCACCTGGGTGTCTTGCCAGAAACACACATCCTGGTTCAGGGTGACAACACTTATTTATTTATTATTTATTTCAGATACTTATATAGCACCGTCAGTTTACACAGCGCTTTACATATATATTGTACATTCACATCAGTCCCTAACCCTCAAGGGGTGTACAATCTAAGGTCCCTAACTCACATTCATATATACACATACTAGGGCCAATTTAGACAGGAGCCAATTCACCTACCAGCATGTCTTTGGAGTGTGGGAGGAAACCGGAGTACCTGGAGGAAACCCACGCAGGCACAGGGAGAACATGAAAACTCCAGGCAGGTGGTGCCATGGCTGGGATTTGAACCAACGACCCTAGTACTGCCAGGCGGAAGTGCTAACCATTTAGCCACTGTGCTGCCCCACTTACTCACTATACTGTATCTACGCAGTGTTGTCACCCTAGAACAGAAAGTTTGTTACCAGCAAGACAACTAGTACGCCCGCTCCCTCTTCTCATCCCTATGACATAGGGGAAAGGTGCTCTGTACTCCACAGATGATAACAATGTTTTAGATATCAGTTCAGCTCAGGAAGGACATGGCACTTATGGCAGGATCAACAGACATTTTCTGTAATTGTAGAAAATGTTTTTAGTCTGAAAAAAGAAAAACTAATGCAGCCACTACATATAAGGGCTGGTGAGCTGATAAATAAAATACATCTTTGGTTTATACTTTAACCCCTTCCCATCCAGTCCCTGCATTCCTTTAGGTGGGTCGTTACACCTAGGGGGCGGGACACACTTCCCAATCTCATGACCCCTAGGGTTGGCTGTCATAGTGGTCACATGATTGAGAGCCAATCTCACCGCCTTACAATCATCCCGGGAGACCAAGAGCTGTTTAGGGTACACCCAGCACAGAGACTTGGGCTGTCCATGGCACATGGGCATCAAAGCATTACGTGGCTAAAGCCCAAACCCAGCCAAAACATTTAGAACCTCCGTCAGGTTTTTGCTGCTTTGTGGCCTCAGTGGGGAGATCCTCCCTCACTTAGTGTGACAGTGACACCAGGACCAAGAAATGAAGGCATGGAGGTAGCAGTAAAAAGAACTAAAGGGGTTTCAAGTATTTGCATTGCAGTAGAAAATGTATTTTTGTTGCCATTTCATCAGCCTTCCCTCTGTTCCTGACTGGTTGTCTCTGGCTTCATAATTTTCACGGGTCTGGCAAAAGAACGAGTCAGGACTACACAAATTTAATCAGGACTACTGATCTACATACTTGTCACAGGTCAGAAACTCAAAAAGTACAGAACAGGGGCGAACTGACAACTCATGGGGCCCCCGGGCAATAGGGGATCATGGGGCCCCTGTGTCCTTGCCCAAACTCAAAAAAGCCTATGAAAAAGGTACCAAGGGTATCTCATGGGGCCCCCTACTGACCACGGGCCCTCGGGCAGTGCCCTAGTTTCCAAATGGTCAGTCCGCCCCTGCCCCCTACTGACCCCGGACCCTCGGGCAGTGCCCCAGTTTCCAAATGGTCAGTCCGCCCCTGGTACAGAATCCAGAGCAACAGTAAAATAGACAACTAACGTGGTCGTTCCACCATGTGGTCATTCATTTCCTGTAAAAGCATAGAAGAACCTCAGAAACCGATGTCAGCTCGCCATCCCTTTCCATCTACCAAAACCACGTCTGCTAGGAATGTCCAGTCTCTGGTCAATGCTCAGCCTCATAAAAGGCACGAGTAGGGATATCTTGGAAATGGTATAACATCCTTTATATTGTCAACTCCCAGGATGCACTGCAGGTAGCGTTCAAATCCCATGCCGAAACCACCATGTGGAACAGAGCCGAGTTTGCGCAGATCGAGGTACCTAAATAAAGATGAAAAAAAAAAAATGAAAAAAGACAAAATTATGGCTCCTGCAATATTACACCCAAGTTAAAGAACTTCACAAAGCCCTGTTAGTGTGTCAACGTGTTTTGGGGGATTTAGCTGCACCCCCTTCATCAGGGCTTGAATACGAGACCAAAAAAAAGAAAAAAAATGTAAAAAAATTACTACGATACAGAATTTTAAAAGCTAAAAAGTACCGATAAGGGCATGAGAGGAAATGCCCTTACTAGTGTTTGGTGGTGTTTCTTAGGTTTTATAATTCTGTATCACAATAATGTATATAAGATTTTCCAATTCGCCATCCAATCAGCATTTAGGCATCTAGACATGGTGAAAACGACTTCCTGAAGTTCCAACAAAGTCAGCCACCAGTCTGCCCATTCTCCTCTGATATCTGACGTCAACAAGGCATTTCCAACTGAAGTTCCATTCACCCTTCGCAATTCAACGTGGTTTTGATGGAAAATTGAAAGCGGGTCACAGAGGTCTCCAAACTGTGACCCGAGGGCCAGATGCAGTCCTTTGCTAGCCTTTATCTGGCCCTGTGGGCACAATTCCTGCCAGTGATGAGGCACCAGGGGCGGACTGAACATTTGGAAACTCGGGCACTGCCCGAGGGCCCAGGGTCAGTAGGGGTCCCCATGAGATGCCCCTGGTACCTTTTTCATAGGCTTTTTTGAGTTTGGGCAAGGACACAGGAACCCCATGCTTTAACCACTTGCCACCAGCCTGCTGTTTATAAACAGCAGGGCGGTGGCACTCCAGGGGCAGGTTGCCGTTCATAAACGGCACCCGCCTTTTCTAGCTGTGCGTGCTCCCAGCACCACGATCCGGTTCACGCTGTGTCCTCCGGACACAGTGAAACACCAATCGTCAGACGGGACCTCTGTACGAGGTCCCGATCATGTGATCACTGAGTGGCCAATCAGTGATCACATGCAAAGTAGTAAGCAAGATGTCACTTGTGACATCATTGCTTACTACGTGTGAAATCTGTGAATGATCACAGAGGTCACATGGTACAAGGCTATTCACAACAGCCTTGTACCATGTGACAAGCTGTGACCAATCACAGCTCACTCAGTACTTCTCAACGAGTGCAAGAATGCAGACAGAGAGAAAGAGAAATGATTGCTTTTACATCCTATATGGGTGTAAAAGCAATCACTGTAAAAAAAAAAAAAAAAAAATCTCCATCACCCCCCACAAGTAGTACAGTGTCACCATGGTAACACTGTACTGCTAGGGTGACAGTATGTAAAAAAAAAAAAAAAAAAAACATAAATAATAATAAAAATAAAATAAAAATGTAAAAAAAATGTTTAAAAATGATAATTTGTGGTTATAAACTAATTTGGCTTATTTTTGTTTTTTTTCTAAAAATATAACGGAATACATTTTGGTCAAGATTTATGATGAAAGATTATTTATTTGCAAAATTTTATAAGAAAAAAACTTTTTTTCAAAATTTTTTGACTTTTCAATTACATAGCAAAAAAAATAAAAATCCCAGCGGTGAATAAATACCACCAAAATAAAGCTTTATCTGTCTCAAAAAAATGGTAAAAAATTCATATGGGTACAGTGTTGCATGACCGCGCAATTGTCATTCAAAGCGTGATAACACTGAAAGCTGAAAATTGCCCTGGACAGGAAGGGGGTAAAAGTGTCCGGACAGGAAGGGGGTGAAAGTGTCCGGACAGGAAGGGGGTGAAAGTGTCCGGACAGGAAGGGGGTGAAAGTGTCCGGACAGGAAGGGGGTGAAAGTGTCCGGACAGGAAGTGGTTAATAATAAATAGTTTTAATAATTTCATGTTTTACCCATAAATTTGAAAAAAAAAAATAGCTTTAGATACACTAAGTTCACCTCGCCATAATCTGCTTGGCTACGGTTTCTCCTCCAACTATAATAGGTGGTTCTGTATCGGGGGGGCATTTGTGCTTCATGTGAAAGTTGTGATTATGTAAAGGAGGGGAGGGGGGCACAGACACAACATCACACTGACTCCCATGCATGAGTGTTGCTAGACCCTGGCATGTGCCACATTGTCCATTGTGCAGCTTATCTTGTTTTCAATTCTTTTTTTTTTATCCCAGTTTTCATGTTGCTAAAACTGTAATTCTGACTGTTTACAGCAGAACTAAACTTAATTTATAAAACACAGCAAGCATGCAGCTCTTTATTCCAAAAGTGCTATTTCTCTTTTGCAATAATATTCATCTGGAATATGCAGTTCAGTTTTGGGCACCAATTCACAAAAGGAACATTGGGGAACTGGAGAAAGTACAGAGAAGGGCAACCAAACTGATAAGAGGCATGGAGGAGATCAACTATGAGGAAAGATTAGAGGAACTGAATTTATTCTCTCTTGAGAAGAGGAGATTAAGGGGGATATGATCAACATGTATAATACATAAGGGGGGGTATGATCTCCATGTATAATACATAAGGGGGGATATGATCTCCATGTATAATACATAAGGGGGGATATGATCTCCATGTATATTACATAAGGGGGGATATGATCTCCATGTATAATACATAAGGGGGATATGATCTCCATGTATAATACATAAGGAGGGATATGATCTCCATGTATAATACATAAGAAGGGGATATGATCTCCATGTATAATACATAAGGGGGGATATGATCTCCATGTATAATACATAAGGAGGGATATGATCTCCATGTATAATACATAAGGGGGGGATATGATCTCCATGTATAATACATAAGGGGGGATATGATCTCCATGTATAATACATAAGGGGGGGGGGAATATGATCTCCATGTATAATACATAAGGGGGGGGGGATATGATCTCCATGTATAATACATAAGGGGGGGATATGATCTCCATGTATAATACATAAGGGGGGATATGATCTCCATGTATAATACATAAGGGGGGATATGATCTCCATGTATAATACATAAGGAGGGATATGATCTCCATGTATAATACATAAGGGGGGATATGATCTCCATGTATAATACATAAGAAGGGGATATGATCTCCATGTATAATACATAAGGGGGGGATATGATCTCCATGTATAATACATAAGGGGGGGGATATGATCTCCATGTATAATACATAAGGGGGGGGATATGATCTCCATGTATAATACATAAGGGGGGATATGATCACCATGTATAATACATAAGGGGGGATATGATCACCATGTATAATACATAAGGGGGGGGATATGATCTCCATGTATAATACATAAGGGGGGATATGATCTCCATGTATAATACATAAGGGGGGGGGGAATATGATCTCCATGTATAATACATAAGGGGGGATATGATCTCCATGTATAATACATAAGGGGGGATATGATCTCCATGTATAATACATAAGGGGGATATGATCACCATGTATAATACATAAGGGGGGATATGATCTCCATGTATAATACATAAGGGGGGATATGATCACCATGTATAATACATAAGGGGGGATATGATCTCCATGTATAATACATAAGAGGGGATATGATCTCCATGTATAATACATAAGAGGGGATATGATCTCCATGTATAATACATAAGGGGGGATATGATCTCCATGTATAATACATAAGGGGGGATATGATCTCCATGTACAATACATAAGGGGGATATGATCACCATGTATAATACATAAGGGGGGATATGATCTCCATGTATAATACATAAGGAGGGATATGATCACCGTGTATAATACATAAGGGGGGATATGATCTTCGTGTATAATACATAAGGGGGGATATGATCTCCGTGTATAATACATAAGGGGGGGATATGATCTCCATGTATAATACATAAGGGGGGGATATGATCTCCATGTATAATACATAAGGGGGGGGATATGATCTCCATGTATAATACATAAGGGGGGATTTGATCTCCATGTATAATACATAAGGGGGGATTTGATCTCCATGTATAATACATAAGGGGGATATGATCTCCATGTATAATACATAAGGGGGGATATGATCTCCATGTATAATACATAAGGGGGGGATATGATCTCCATGTATAATACATAAGGGGGGGATATGATCACCATGTATAGTACATAAGGGGGGATATGATCTCCATGTATAATACATAAGGGGGGATATGATCGCCATGTATAATACATAAGGGGGGGATATAATCGCCATGTATAATACATAAGGGGGGATCTGATCTCCATGTATAATACATAAGGGGGGATATGATCTCCATGTATAATACATAAGGGGGATATGATCTCCATGTACAGTGGGGATCGAAAGTTTGGGCACCCCAGCTAAAAATTTGTATTAATGTGCATAAAGAAGCCAAGGAAAGATGGAAAAATCTCCAAAAGGCATCAAATTACAGATTAGACATTCTTATAATATGTCAACAAAAGTTAGATTTTATTTCCATCATTTACACTTTCAAAATAACAGAAAACAAAAAAATGGCGTCTGCAAAAGTTTGGGCACCCTGCAGAGTTAATATCTTGTACTGCCCCCTTTGGCAAGTATCACAGCTTGTGAACGCTTTTTGTAGCCAGCCAAGAGTCTTTCAATTCTTGTTTGAGGTATCTTTGCCCATTCTTCCTTACAAAAGTCTTCCAGTTCTTTGAGATTTCTGGGCTGTCTGTCACGCACTGCTCTTTTAAGGTCTATCCATAGATTTTCAATTATGTTGAGGTCAGGAGATTGTGAAGGCCATGGCAAAACCTTCAGTTTACGCCTCTTGATGTAATCCCCCGTGGATTTCGAGGTGTGTTTAGGATCATTATCCATTTGTAGAAGCCATCCTCTCTTTAACTTCAGCTTTTTCACAGATGGCATCAAGTTACCATCCAAAATTTGCTGAAATTTTATTGAATCCATTTTTCCTTCTACTCGTGAGATGTTCCCTGTGCCACTGGCTGCAACACAACCCCAAAGCATGATTGATCCAACCCCATGCTTAACAGTTGGACAGAGGTTCTTTTCATTAAATTCTGTGCCCCTTCTTCTCCAAACGTACCTTTGCTCATTCCGGCCAAAAAGTTCAATTTTAACCTCATCGGTCCACAGAACTTGTTTCCAAAATGCATCAGGCTTGTCTATATGTTCATTTGCAAAGTTCAAACGATGATTTTTGTGGTGAGGACGTAGAAGAGGTTTTCTTCTGATGACTCTTCCATAAAGACCATATTTGTACAAGTATCTCTCTATAGTGGAATAGTGTACCACAACTCCAGTGTCTGCCAGATCTTTCTGGAGGGATCGTGCAGTCAAACGTGGGTTTTGAATTGTTTTTCTCACAATCCTGCGAGCTGTTCTGTCTGATATTTTTCTTGGTCTTCCAGATCTTGCTTTAACTTCCACTGTTCCTGATGACTGCCATTTCTTAATTACATTCCGAACAGAGGATATTGACATCTGAAAACGCTTTGCTATCTTCTTATAGCCTTCTCCAGCTTTATGAGCGTCAACTATTTTCAGTTTCAGTTTTCTAGACAACTGCTTAGAAGAACCCATGGTGCTGATTGTTGGGGCAAGGTCAGATGAGTCTGGGCATTTAAAACCTTTGAGATTGACATCACCTGGTCTTCCCAGACGATGATTGAGAACAATCCATGACACTGGCAGGTCTCAGCTTGGCAAAGGGGGCAGTGCATGCTATAAATTCTGCAGGGTGCCCAAACTTTTGCAGACGCCATTTTTTTGTTTTCTGTTATTTTGAAAGTGTAAATGATGGAAATAAAATCTAACTTTTGTTGACATATTATAAGAATGTCTAATCTGTAATTTGATACCTTTTGGAGATTTTTCCATCTTTCCTTGGCTTCTTTATGCACATTAATACAAATTTTTAGCTGGGGTGCCCAAACTTTCGATCCCCACTGTATAATACATAAGGGGGGATATGATCTCCATTTATAATACATAAGGGGGATATGATCTCCATGTATAATACATAAGGGGGGATATGATCACCATGTATAATACATAAGGGGGGATATGATCACTAAGTATAATACATAGGGGGATATGATCTCCATGTATAATACATAAGGGGGGATATGATCACCATGTATAATACATAAGGGGGGATATGATCACCTTGTATAATACGTAAGGGGGGATATGATCTCCGTGTATAATACGTAAGGGGGGATATGATCTCCGTGTATAATACATAAGGGGGGATATGATCTCCGTGTATAATACGTAAGGGGGGATATGATCTCCATGTATAATACATAAGGGGGGATATGATCTCCATGTATAATACATAAGGGGGGATTTGATCTCCATGTATAATACATAAGGGGGGATATGATCTCCGTGTATAATACATAGGGGGGGGATATGATCTCCATATATAATACATAAGGGGGGATATGATCACCATGTATAATACATAAGGGGGGATATGATCACCATGTATAATACAGAAGGGGGGATATGATCTCCATGTATAATACATAAGGGGGGGATATGATCTCCATGTATAATACATAAGGGGGGGGGGATATGATCTCCATGTATAATACATAAGGGGGGATATGATCTCCATGTATAATACATAAGGGGGGGGATATGATCTCCATGTTTAATACATAAGGGGGGATATGATCACCATGTATAATACATAAGGGGGGATATGATCTCCATGTATAACACATAAGGGGGGGGGATATGATCTCCATGTATAATACATAAGGGGGGATATGATCTCCATATATAAAATACATGAGGGGGGATATGATCTCCATGTATAATACATAAGGGGGATATGATCTCCATGTATAATACATAAGGGGGATATGATCTCCATGTATAATACATAAGGGGGGATATGATCACCATGTATAATACATAAGGGGGGATATGATCACCATGTATAATACATAAGGGGGGATATGATCTCCATGTATAATACATAAGGGGGGATATGATCTCCATGTATAATACATAAGGGGGGATATGATCACCATGTATAATACATAAGGGGGGGATATGATCACCATGTATAATACATAAGGGGGGGATATGATCTCCATGTATAATACATAAGGGGGATATGATCACCGTGTATAATACATAAGGGGGGATATGATCTCCGTGTATAATACATAAGGGGGGATATGATCACCATGTATAATACATAAGTGGGGATATGATCTCCATGTATAATACATAAGGGGGATATGATCACCATGTATAATACATAAGGGGGGATATGATCACCATGTATAATACAGAAGGGGGGATATGATCTCCATGTATAATACATAAGGGGGGGATATGATCTCCATGTATAATACATAAGGGGGGGGATATGATCTCCATGCATAATACATAAGGGGGGATATGATCTCCATGTATAATACATAAGGGGGGGGATATGATCTCCATGTATAATACATAAGGGGGGGGGGATATGATCTCCATGTATAATACATAAGGGGGGATATGATCTCCATGTATAATACATAAGGGGGGGGATATGATCTCCATGTATAATACATAAGGGGGGATATGATCTCCATGTATAACACATAAGGGGGGGGGGGGGATATGATCTCCATATATAAAATACATGAGGGGGGATATGATCTCCATGTATAATACATAAGGGGGATATGATCTCCATGTATAATACATAAGGGGGGGATATGATCACCATGTATAATACATAAGGGGGGATATGATCACCATGTATAATACATAAGGGGGGATATGATCTCCATGTATAATACATAAGGGGGGATATGATCTCCATGTATAATACATAAGGGGGGATATGATCACCATGTATAATACATAAGGGGGGATATGATCACCATGTATAATACATAAGGGGGGATATGATCTCCATGTATAATACATAAGGGGGGATATGATCTCCATGTATAATACATAAGGGGGGAAATTATCGCCATGTATGATACATAAGGGGGGGATATGATCTCCATGTATAAATACATCAGTGGTTCATATAGAGAACTCGGTGTAGAGTTATTCACCCTGAGGTCATCACAGAGGACAAGGGGGCGCTCTTTACGTCTGGAGGGAAAGAGATTTAATCTCCAAATACGGAAAGGTTTCTTCACAGTGAGAGCTGTGAAAATGTGGAATAGACTCCCTCAAGAGTTGGTTCTGGCCAGCTCAGTGGATTGCTGTAGGAAAGTCCTGGATTCTTTCTTAGATACACAGAATATAACTGGATATAACATTTATAGGTAAAGTTGATCCAGGGAATATCTGATTGCCTCTCGGGGGATCAGGAAGGAATTTTTTCCCCTGCAGGAGCAAATTGGATCATGCTTTGCTGGGTTTTTTTGCCTTCCTCTGGATCAACTGTGGGTATAGGATTATAACTTTTTTTTTTTTAATGGTTGAACTGGATGGACTATTGTCTTTTTTCACCCAGACTAACCATGTAAGTATGTAATAATACACACAGACTTCTACTGAAAGTACACTGAGCTGAGCATATGCGTACAATCTTGGCACGCTCCAACTGTGCCGGAATGACTGACTTCCATGAGCATGTGTAAGATGACCTCATCCCCCCAGTAGAATGATCAAGAGGCTGAGGATCTAGTATTCGGAGGTAGCTTGGAAGAAAATGATGGCAGCCACCAAGGGATGTAACGGCTGCATTACTGGAAGGTGGAGGAGAGTATTTATGGGAGTTTACTTCCACTTTCAGAAAACCTTTCTTCCTTTCAGTTCTGATCTAAATGAGTATAAAAAAAACGGAGAGATTCCCGCAAATTGGTTTATGTCCATATTGCTTAGATAGCCAATATACACTGATCAGCCATAACTTTATGACGGACCACCTAATATTGAGTAGGTCCCCCCATCTACCGCCAAAACAGACCCTTGTGCCGCCAAAACAGCCCTGACTCGTCGAGGCATTGACCCCACTAGATCTTTGAAGGTATCCTGTGGTATCTGGCACCAGGCCGTCAGTGGCAGATCCTTTAAGTCCTATAACTTGTGAGGTGGGGCCTCAATGGTTCAGACTTGTTTTTCCAGCACATCCCACAGATGCTCGATTGGATTGAGAATTTGGAGGCCAAGTCAATACCTTTAACTTTTCATTGTGTTCCTCAAACCATTCTTGAACCATTTTTGCAGTAAGGCAGGGCACATTATCTTTCTGATAGAGGCCACTGCCATCAGGAATTACTGTTTTCAAGAAGGGGTGTACTTGGTCACCAACGATATTAAGGTAGGTGGTAAGTCAAATTTACAGCCACATGAATATTGCCTGAATCATTGCACTGCTTTCGTAAAGAGTGGATAAGATCATCTACACCAGGGTGTCAAACTGGCGGCCCTCCAGCTGTTGCAAAACTACAAGTCCCATGAGGCACTGCAAGATTGACAGTTACAAGCATGACTCCTACAGATAGAGGCATGATGGGACATGTAGTTTCGCAACAGCTGGAGGGCCGCCAGTTTGACACCCCTGATCTACAAGGATTGTTCATGTCAGGTCAACAAAGTGGAAGGAATTCTGATTTATGGGCACCTGCAGTGTACTTTAGCCTTTTGTACCATTTACTAAAAAAAAGTTTTGTTGTGTTTTAGGTTATTTCCACTTACCACTGGTATGCGTCTGTCAGTGCTAACCTGTAAAAAAAAAAAAATATAAAGAAGGATTAAAACTTTTCACAAAAAGTACCAGAAACCCATTGGCAGGTTGATAAAAAAAAATAAAAAAAATTTGCACAGGGTGGGGAGAGGGTGGGGAGGGGAGAGAAAGAGCGGGAGGGAGCGAAATGTGTATTTGATCCCCTGCTGATTTTGAATGTTTGCCCACTCACAAAGAAATGATCAGTCTAAAAATCGAATGTTCGGTGTATTGTGACACTGAGAGACAGAATAGAAACAAAAAATTCAGCAGAAATGCATGTCTAACAAATGATGCACTGATTTGAGGAGGGGGGAGGAGAGAGAGGGGGGAGAGAGGGGGGGGGAGGAGGGAGGAGGAGGGGAGGAGGGAGGAGGAGGGGAGAAGAGAGGAGGGGAGAGAGGGGGAGGGAGAGGGGGGGAGAGAGGGGGGGGAGAGAGAGGGAGAGGGAGGATAGGGAGGGGGGAGGAGAGGGAGGGGGAGGGGGAGAGGGAGGGGGAGGGGGAGAGGGAGGGGGGAGGAGAGAGAGGGAGGGGGGAGAGAGGGAGGGGAGAGAGAGGGAGGGGGGAGAGAGGGAGGGGAGAGAGAGGGAGGGGAGAGAGAGGGAGGGGAGAGAGAGGGAGGGGGGAGAGAGGGAGGGGAGAAAGAGGGAGGGGGGAGAGAGGGAGGGGAGAAAGAGGGAGGGGGGAGAGAGGGAGGGGAGAAAGAGGGAGGGGGGAGAGGGGGGGGAGAGAGAGAGGGGGGCAGAGAGAGGGAGGGGGGAGGGGGAGGGAGGGGAGAGGGAGGGAGAGGGAGAGGGAGGGAGGAGGGAGGGAGGGAGAGGGGAGAGGGAGGGGAGGGAGAGGGAGGGAGGGAGAGGGAGGGGGGGAGGGGAGGGGGAGAGGGAGGGGGGAGGGAGAGAGGGGGAGGGGGGAGAGGGGGAGGGGGGGAGAGGGAGGGGGGGGAGGGGGGGAGAGGGAGGGGGGGGAGGGGGAGAGGGGAAAGGGGGGGGAGGGGGAGGGGGGAAAGGGGGGGGAGGAGGGGGGAAAGGGGGGGGAGGAGGGGGAGAGGGGGAGAGAGAGAGGGGGGAAAGGGGGGAGAGGGGAGGGGGAGAGGGGGGGAGAGGGGGGAGGGGAGAGGGGGGGGAGAGGGAGGGGGAGAGGGAGGGGGAGAGGGGAGGGGAGAGGGGGGGGGAGAGAGGGGGGGAGAGAGGGGAGGGAGAGAGGGGTGGGAGAGAGGGGGGAGAGGGGGGAGAGGGGGAGGGAGGGAGAGAGGGAGGGGAGAGAGGGGGGGAGGGAGGGGAGAGGGGGAGGGGAGAGAGGGGGGGAGGGAGGGGAGGAGAGGGAGGGGAGA